>NC_049206.1:2026497-2081497 GCF_013347855.1 Anguilla anguilla
CCCACCTTCCCCCCCCCACCCCCCTCGCCCTCCTGCACCCCCCACCTCCCCCCTATACCCCCCACCCCCCTCGCCCTCCTGCACCCCCCCACCTTCCCCCTACACCCCCCACCTTCCCCCTACACCCCCCACCCCCCTCGCCCTCCTGCACCCCCCACCTTCCCCCTACACCCCCCACCTCCCCCTACACTCCCCACCTTCCCCCTACACCCCCCACCTCCCCTACACCCCCCACCTTCCCCCTACACCCCCCACCTCCCCCTACACCCCCCCCATCTTCCTCCTCATGCTCTCCTCATGCTCTCCTCACGCTCTCCTCACGCAGATGTGGAGGGCGGTGCCCAGGCAGGCCACGCCTCCTCGCGCTCCTTCCCCTCAAACCCGTCGTCCCGGGAGACCTCCCCGGTGCGAGACCCCGCCCTCAGCGCCAGCAGGCCCCGCCCGCCCGTGCTGATCCACCGCTCAGGCCGGAAGTACGGCTTCGCCCTGCGGGCCATCCGCGTCTACATGGGCGACAGCGACGTCTACACCGTGCAGCACGTGGTCTGGGTGAGCGCCCTGGCCCCGCCCCCCGCACCGTCCCATTGGCCGCTCGCTGTTGTGCTGCTTCACTGGACACAGCCTGTCAAACCATAAAACTGGAGCACAAGAGCTTTTTTGCACCTGCGCTTCAAACGTTTTCCAGATCATACAGGAAGCAGAAACTGTTCTGTTCTTAAAATGAAACTTCCGTTTGGTTTTTCCACACCTGTTCCCTTTAATTCAAACCCAAACTTTAACCGATGGTGTTGTTCATGACCTGTGTCCAAAACTCTATGGTAGGGACCAGTCCAGATATGTGTGGCAGGTTTGTAAATGGAACTGTATGAAATGGCTTGCCTGATTGGCTGCGTTGTAGGTTGTCGAGGAAGGAAGCCCCGCCCATGATGCGGGACTTAGGGCTGGTGACCTCATCACGCACGTGAACGGGGAGTCCGTTCGGGGACTGCTGCACACCGAAGTGGTGGAACTCCTGCTCAGGGTGAGTCTCTGATTGGCCCAAGGCCCAGCAGCACGGGACTCTGATTGGCCCATATCTGCAACGATCGGGAATATGAGTCTACTATTGGTCCATAGCTCTGAGACAGAGGAACATGACTCTCTGATTGGTCCTTAGCTGTGACACACAGGAACGTGACTCTCTGATTGGTCCATGGCTGTGAGACCCTGCTTCAGCAGTGTGTGATTGGCGGGTGCATCTCTTTGTCCCGCCCCTCAGAGCGGCAGCAGCGTGGCGCTGCAGACGACGGCGCTGGAGAACACGTCCATCAAGCTGGGGCCGGCCCGCAAGACCGGCTGCGGCAGCAAGATGGTGCGACGCACCCGGAGACGCAGGAGGAGAGACGCCCATCACAGGTGCGGAGCCACGCCCCTTTCAGACCACGCCCACAACTCCCTTTCACTCACCTGAGTGTCCACCCCACTCCAGAGTATTTTAGGGTCAACTGAATCCTGTCTCCTTTGTGTGTGTGTGTTCGTGTGTGTTTGTGTGTGTGTGTATGCTCGCGTGTGTGTGTGCGCATGCGTGTGTGTGTGTGTGTGTGTGTGTCTGTGTGCGCACATGCTCTTGTGCGTGTGTGTGTACATGTGTGTTTGTGTGTGTGTGTGTGTGTATGCTCTCGTGTGTGTGTGCGCATGCGTGTGTGTGTGTGCGTGATCGTCTCTCTGTTCTCCAGGAGGAGGCCCTCTGTGGCGAAGAAACTGTCCCGGCAGCCCAGTGGGGCCCACTCCAGCCGCGCCGCCGCCTCTGCCCTGCACCAGTCCATGTCCTCCAGCGAGAGTGGGGCGGGGTCACCTACGCCAAGCCCCTCCCCTGGGCCGGCCACACCCTCTCGTAGCCCCGCCCCTGACCAGGCCTGGGGTGAGTCGCTCGCACCGTGGACCTGCAGGGTTAAAATTCTCACCATACTGTCTGTTAACAGCCTGTTACTGCCTGTCTGTTAATAACCTGTTACTGCCTGTCTGTTACAGCCTGTTACTGCCTGTCTGTTAACAGCCTGTTACTGCCTGTCTGTTAACAACCTGTTACTGCCTGTCTGTTAACAGCCAAACTTTTCTCATAGTATTCTTGCAATACGTCTCACTGCCAGTAGAGGGCGAGCAGGCTGCATCCTTATGGGTCAGCAGTGGGCATTTCAGTGCAGCCCTGGCTTGCTGTCGGTGAGCAGCCGGCACAGGCCTTGGCTACCAGGACTCTTCAGGCAGCCGGAGGCTTAAGCTCTTCTGCACAGCAATGCCTAAATGCTGCAGCATCGCGACCCGCCATTGTAGTGTGTGTGTGTGTATTGTAGTGTGTGTGTGTGTGTGTAGTGTGTGTGTATGTTTGTGTGTACTGTAGTGTGTAGTGTGTGTGTGTATTGTAGTGTGTGTGTGTGTGTACTGTAGTGTGTATTGTAGTGTGTATGTGTGTGTAGTGTGTAGTGTGTGTGTGTGTGTGTATGTGTGTGTGTGTATTGTAGTGTGTGTGTGTGTGTACTGTAGTGTGTAGTGTGTGTATGTGTGTGTGTGTACTGTAGTGTGTAGTTTGTGTGTGTGTATTGTAGTGTGTGTGTGTGTGTGTACTGCAGTGTGTAGTGTATGTGTGTGTGTAGTGTGTAGTGTAGTGTGTGTGTGTGTGTGTATACTGTAGTGTGTAGTGTGTGTGTAGTGTGTAGTGTGTGTGTAACATACTCTCTCCTCCTCCGCAGACAGCAGCCCTCCCCTGAGCTCGTCCCCGGGCTCCAGCTCCCCCGGGTCCCCAGCAGGGCGGGCGAGACCCCGGTCCCTCCAGGGCCTGGGCCCCAGACTGAGCGCCCGGGCCCCCCGACGCCAGAGCGCCATCATCATCCCGCCCTCCCCGCTGGCCTCGAACCCCGCCCCCGGCCCTGTCCCCTCGCCCCCCAGCCTCGCCCGTCGCGCGGAGGGGCTGGCCGATTCGGGCCCGGCGGATTCGGAGGGCGAGGCGGCGTCCTGGGGGGGGGAGCTCGGGCGGTGCCACGGCAGACACAGGGAGGACATGGCGGCGGCCTTGGCGGTGCGACGGCTCAGCCTGTCAGAGCGCCGCGACGGCTTCAGGAAGCAGGAGGCCGTGCGGGAGCCCAGCTTCGACGGCCCCGCCCCGTGCCCCGTCCCGTGCCACGCCCCCGGCCCACGGCAATGGTTCCGGGCCCCCTCGGTCGCGAGTTCGGAGGGGTGGGGCTCCAGCCTGGTGCCTCGCATCACCCTGCATCAAGGGACCGAGAGCGGAGGAGAGGGAGAGGGAGACAGCAGAGAGGGCGAGGGCGAGCCACAACAGGACCTGTGAGGGGGGTGGGGGCGGGGGCGGAGCCAACTGCCACAGAACTGGACCATTTCCTGCGAGAGAGCTGAGAGGGACTACTGAGAGGGGCGTGGCCCAAAGGAGAGAAGGAGGCGAGGCTGGTCTGGAGAAAGGGGGTGTGGCTGTACCAGTGAAGAGGGGAGGAGCTTGATAGTAAGAGAGAGGAAGAGAAAAGCCATTCCTTAACAGAATGCAGCTAGAGCTGCACCAGTACACTGCAAGTCTTCATTTTTAACCTTTTTTTAAAAACTTTTTCAGTTTTTTTTTAAAAATAATAATAATAATTGAGTGTAAAATAGCGATTTGGCTTGATTCGGAAGGTCATGTAGTACAGGGTTGTTCAGTTGCTCTCATGGCTGATGCTTTATTTCAGATGTTTGGGAAGCACTTTTTTAAGGAAAATAATGAGCGAGCACATTTTGAAATGCTTGATTTATTTGTCCGTGATGGGTGTAAGGTATAAGGCTCTGCATCGGGCTGATCTTTCGTTCGTTTTGCACCGTACCTGCAATCTGTGTGGGTGAACAAGGCCTTTCACTGTGTCACTAATACATGTGTTAAAAAAAAAAAAAAAACAGGGCTGTATAATTTTTATCAAACCAAATATAAACTTTATAAACTTTAACAGCCTTTCTTTAAGACTAAGGGCTCCAGGTACGAAGTAATGCGTCAGTAATGACGCATTACTGCAGTAATATATCTTACTCACCTTTCAGAAGGGAGTTTGTTTCTGCGTGGAATGCCAGGGAGCAGGTGTGTACTGGCCGTGAGTCTGGACCTGCTTATTACCTGTGACTCTTCTGACCGTCTCGTCCACGGTTGTTGCCAAAGCCTGCGTATGTGTGTGTGTGTGTGTGTGTGTGTGTATATAGTGTGTGTGCGTGTGTGTGGAACCTTTAAAAACTGCACATGCTGATGACCGTTCTCTGTCCATTTCCATCCTGAAAACTGGTTAGTCTTGAGGCACCTGAAGCACCCCAGCCGCCCTCCTCAGGCTGGATATCTCTGACCTGTGTCTGTCCCCACATTAAAAACCCCGCCATCTGCACCTTTAACAGTCTACTCAACCCTGCTGCTCCACCTCTGTCCTCAAACTGTTACTTATCCCCTACTCATCCCCCTTTAACAGTCTACGCAACCCTGCTGCTCCACCTCTGTCCTCAAACTGTTACTTATTCCCCAACTCATCCCCCTATAAGTCTACTCAACCCTGCTGCTCCACCTCTGTCCTCAAACTGTTACTTATCCCCTACTCATCCCCCTTTAACAGTCTACGCAACCCTGCTGCTCCACCTCTGTCCTCAAACTGTTACTTATTCCCCAACTCATCCCCCTATAAGTCTACTCAACCCTGCTTCTCCACCTCTGTCCTCAAACTGTTACTTATCCCCTACTCATCCCCCTTTAACAATCTACTCAACCCTGCTGCTCCACCTCTGTCCTCAAACTGTTACTTATCCCCTACTCATCCCCCTTTAACAGTCTACGCAACCCTGCTGCTCCACCTCTGTCCTCAAACTGTTACTTATTCCCCAACTCATCCCCCTATAAGTCTACTCAACCCTGCTTCTCCACCTCTGTCCTCAAACTGTTACTTATCCCCTACTCATCCCCCTTTAACAGTCTACGCAACCCTGCTGCTCCACCTCTGTCCTCAAACTGTTACTTATTCCCCAACTCATCCCCCTATAAGTCTACTCAACCCTGCTTCTCCACCTCTGTCCTCAAACTGTTACTTATCCCCTACTCATCCCCCTTTAACAATCTACTCAACCCTGCTGCTCCACCTCTGTCCTCAAACTGTTACTTATCCCCCAACTCATCCCCCTATAACAGTCTACGCAACCCTGCTTCTCCACCTCTGTCCTCAAACTGTTACTTATCCCCCAACTCATCCCCCTATAACAGTCTACTCAACCCTGCTTCTCCACCTCTGTCCTCAAACTGTTACTTATCCCCCAACTCATCCCCCATAACAGTCTACTCAACCCTGCTGCTCCACTTCTGCCCTCAAACTGTTACTTATCCCCCAACTCATCCCCCTATAACAGTCTACTCAACCCTGCTTCTCCACCTCTGCCCTCAAACTGTTACTTATCCCCCAACTCATCCCCCTATAACAGTCTACTCAACCCTGCTTCTCCACCTCTGTCCTGTCCACTGTTTACAGACTTCCTGTTTCTTTACTACTTGAAAGTAATCAGCGTTTACAACAGAGGAAGGCGCACACGTTTAAACCCATCCTCCTTTCTTCTGATTGCTCGTCCCTTGTTTGGAGCTGTACGTGCATCTGTGTATATTTTGATATGTTTGTACTTTTTTTTGCACTGTGGTGAATGTTCAGCTCGCGTGTCCTGACTAAACGCGATTGAACGTGCTCTGTGCACCCCTACTGACCCTGAGAACAGGTGACTCCAGTCTTCACATGTAAAATAAGCTTAAGAGGCTGCTATTAAACTGAAATGAAACAGCTCAGTGATGCTTGTATTGGGTCTGCTTTTTTTGGGCGGAGTGCAGTTTTATGTGAGACTTTGCAGTGACTTGCCTTGAATAGCTGGTGCTGTTTGTGCTGCCAGGGTTACCTCTCACCGATGTTCTGTGTGCTAAACTGGTGCAGATATGCAGACTGTGGGTGCGAGAGCTCTTTGCTTCAGTTTATTTGTGTTTATTGCACACGTGATCTCAGTTTTGATCATGGATGTTCTCAGGCCTAATGCACATCCGGAAACCAACCATGTTCATTTCACTCCGTTTTTGATGGCCTGGAGGCAAAATTGTACATTAAAGCATACAATTGTGTTTTTATTATGGTTTTAATTTGATCTATAAAGATGGCGTTCCATATGCTGTTTCCCTTTCTAAGTGTTCTTCAGCGCAAAAAAAAACTGATAAAACAAGAATGTATCTACTTGGAATCACTCGCAGGGTTGCACTGAATCACACTGCCCAGTTCGAAGCGCAAACACAGGGGAAGCGGATTAAAACGCTGAGCTCTGCCGTGACCGCAGAACCAGCTCGCGTTTATTTTGCTCGTATGGCAGCCCTGGACTCGCTGTCGAAGGGAGCCGTTTATCCAAAGTTAAACCGTTAAACGTTGGCCGGCCGCCGCTGCCTCAGACCTCCACCGTCTCGAGGACGGTTCTGTTTCCGCGCCACTCCCGAATCAGAGAATCGGAATCAGAATCAGGTTTATTGGCCAAACATGCTTTTTACACATGTAAGGAATTAGACTGCGGTTCACGGTAACTACTCACGCTGTACGTACATTCAACAATGTCAACAACAACAATGACAAACAACAACAAGAGTAGGTTTTACCTACAGAAAGCAGTAGTGCTATCACGCACATCAGTAAAGTGCGTTGTGCATGTGCGTTGAATAAATATGTAATAAATATGAGCAGTGTATGAATAAATTATCGCACAATGAACATGGCTGTGGGTATGTACAACTATGTTTGATTGAAGACTCCTGAGGGGCAAAGTGAAGGGGGGAGAGGACTTTAGGCGATGCCTTTCGGACCGAACCAAGTACAACCTGCACTCTTGACTAACCTCTGACGTCATCAAAGCAGAGCGGGACGCACATTCAGCATCTGACCTCGACTCTGCAGAGAGCTAGAGCTTTGACCTTTGCCTCAAACTGAATTGAATGAACAAACCGGACGAAGTGTCTGCATATTGACTTTTGGTTAAACAATTCATACCAGAATCTGAATACAGACTGATCCACTTTTTTTCAGCAACTCTCACGTTTGTACTAGCCTATATAGTGTGTGTGTGGTCGTTTTAGATTAATGGATGGTTGCAGATGCAAATAACTGTTTACCTGTAGACATTTGTAATTTCATCTTTCATTGTTCTACCAGATTATTCAAATACATTTTCATCTCTTCCTCTGTATGACTTCTCCAAAAGAAGAAAAAAGGGTACAGGGTAATCACCATCACAACTCCATCAGCCTGGGGCTATTGCGTGTTGCTAGTTTGCTGGTGGAGGAAGCACCGTCCACGCGTTGCGCCCCCGTGCCGCGGATTCCGACTTTTACCGACTTTGTTCGTCTGTTTCCGCTCTAGTCCTGTCCCCACGCTTGTATATCCCACATTCGTGTCTCCCAGCTCTCCGCGGTGCTGGAACATGGCTGTGCGGGGCGGTGAAAGTTATGTGCTGTGAGATAGGAGGCATCAGGGGGGAAGAGGGGGAGAGGAATAACTGTCTGATGCCAGGGTTAAAGCGGATAGCAGTTCGAGGAAACCGAGCTTTTCGTCCTGTCATAACGCGAGAAGTTCTCGGTTAACTTCGAGAAATCTGGAAGCGTGGAGAAAGTATTTTTTGCGGGTAAGATAAAAAAAAAACATTTTTATTCAATAGGAATGTAATGTTTGCCGAATTGTAAAATAATGGCGGAGAGCATACATATGTGCATGGATGTTTATATGTTGCATTGGGATACAATGTTAGTAGCTGGTGCTGCAAAAAATCTTGGTTGTGCGTCAGACTTTATAGATGCGTAGAGTTTAGGAAGCTAGTTTAGCCATGGATAACTTTGCAACTTGTAGCTGTATGTGTCTAGAGTGCGGATTGCAGTTCGCTACTGCTGATGCCCGAGCAACGTTACATATACTGCCATGCAAATAACATTATTGACACCGGAACTAACCGTGTGTTAAGGAACATTTTTTCCTAATAACGGGAACCGTCTCGCCAGCTCGGTAGATTACATGCATTGACACGTGGCTCCCTAACTTTTCTGTATTATCCATAACATCCTGGCGAACAGAAACCTGGGTTTGGGCATTTCGCATCGGTGGAGGGAAAACCATGCAATTAAAACGTTCGAGAAATAGCTAGCTGACGTTAATCTTGTTGGCCACTTTACTGAGGGTACTCTCTCCAACATCTGCGTAATCCTTAGAATAGCCAACAAGGGAAACTTGCGTTCGGCCAGACAGCCAGATATTACCTGAATAGCCGATACCATGAACTTATTACGGATAGGCGTAACTGGCTGGACGAACTGATTTGCAGGGAGTTTCCACGACAGGTTTATGTTGTAATAATAGATCTTTAGCTAGTGAAAAGCTGTGATTGGTTTTATAACCAAACACATCTCTGGCCGCTTTGAAGTTCGCCGGATAAAAATCGTGCGCAATAAGAGTTGGCCACGTTACGCTTAAGGGCAAAACAGTTGACAAGATTTGCTTTGCCGTAAAGAATAACGTTAACGTTAGTAAACTATATATACCCAGCTGGTCAAGCAATTAGAATTAATGCACATTTCTCTGTATAGTCTCGACAATGTGTTTAACGTGAAATGGCGCGTTCTGACTATTTGTTTCATATTTAATATTTTTACAGTAAGTTTGGCTAGTTGCATCTGATTTAATTTAATGTTAATCTAAAACATTAGCTAACGTTGAGCATTTGACGTGGGAAAATATCCTATGAGGAATATCTCAAAGCAAACGAAGCCAGAATGAATCAGCACAACACTTTGTTAGCAAAATTATTTCAGAATTTCACATTCGTGCATACCGGGATTCGGTAACGTGACTACCTGTCTGCGTTCAGTCTGAGCCGACCGCGTTGGCTGACCGGTTAGGAGACAGTGGGGGATGGTGTGTGTTATTTTAAACGATTCGAACAATCAGTCCATAGTCTCGGGAGAACGCACAGAAGACTGTTACCATATGTCTATATATTTGCAACCCCCCCCCCCCCCCCCCCCCCCCCCGTAGTTTTTAATTATTTCCGTCGATAACAGAAAGCCAAACTATTTCGTCATAGCTCGTTATAGTCAAAGAAACGACTGACAATTGAAATGAACTATTCCGCCTTTTATATTATTGTGCATTATTCAGTTACATTTTTACTGGCGTTTTTTTTAACAAGACGCGGCTATATTTCAAAGTATAATTTTACTTTTAACGTCGTTTTCTCTTCACAGAACCGTCTTCTACACATTCCCAAGTGTCCGCATCTCCTGTCAGTACAAAGCGAAACACAAGTCGGATAAAATCTGGTAATGTGGAGCAAGACTGTAGCTATACGTGTTTTTGAAGGTAAGATCCTACTCGTTTAACTCACCTGGAGGGACGTCTCTGGTCTGGCGTACGGCGTATATATTAATAACACAATGTTAAGGTTAATAATACAATATAAAGGAAACGTTAAAATAGACCTACTCACATTTTAATGAATGAAGCAACTGTCGGCCTGAAAGTATCCAAAATGGGACAGAAGTAATGAAGATTGACTGGCAGTTGGTGTTTCACAATTTTTTGGGGGAAAAAAGAATAAAGGTATACTTGACAATTTTTAAAATCTGGTCACATTTATTGCTTTTGTCACGCAAATGTAGAATTAGCGTGTTCCCTGGATGCTGGTAATCCAAGTGTAAAGAAGGTGGAGTTACGAGGTCAGATGCTTGATCACTGCCTAGATACATTTTCTAATATTAGAACATTTCCTTGATTTGTTGGAGCCACTCTGGTGATTCCTCCTCACGTGGTCGCACGCCGGCCAATAGGAATCCAGGAGACCGCTTTGCTTCTCTTCCCGCTAGCAACAGCGGCTTTCCTATTATTTATTTATTTATTTATTTACTCTTTTTTGCGCGGATACTCCTGTGAACAAAGTGCACCCTACAAACCAGGGAAGTGGGGAGAGGGAAGGAGGGAGAGATCAGACCAGATCAGGTGGAGAAGGCGCACTGCTGCTCAGAGAAACGGTCCTTGCTTCCCCGGTGCTGGACTATAGCAGTGGAGATGATGCTCATCCCTTTAAGTTGTGGGACTGGTTGTACCGGTGGCATTTGAGTTTCATTTATTTTAATTTAATTTAATTTAATTTAATTTAATTAAAGTTTTACTTTTTTTGACATCAAGAAGACCATGACGACACTGAAAAAGTGCCGAGCTGGCGGGAGAATCAGCCATGTCGACGGCGAGGTTGAGTTTAAATAAAATGGAGGGTGTGTGGGGGGGGGGGGGGGGGGCGGTAAAGATGGATTTTTTCGGAGGGGGGGGGGTGAGATGGCGTGAGAATGGCTGGCTCTGGTTGGGCTTGCCGGTGCCACGTGTTCGCTGGCACTTTCTTTTCCACCGCCCCCCCCCCCCCCCTCCCCGCACCCAGCCGCCCTCCCCCCCCCCACCCCCCCTTCCGGACGGAGGTTGTTGGAACTGCAGTCCTGCTGTGCCGTGCCGGTCCAGTTCTCCGTGCCCAGAGCTGGGGGGTGAGTGTTACCCTGCGAAATGCCGTCTGTGTGGATAGCCTTTACGGAGAGCGCTTTCGCCGCCGAACCCCCGTCCGCTCTCGGGAAGGGGGCGCCTGGCGAGGGCCGTCGACCCGCGTCCTTGTGAGCTGCGTCTCGAGTGCGAAGACGTGTTTTTGGGTGCTGGGGAAGGAGAGGTAGGGGAGTTGGGCTAGTTTATCACTTCTAATTTTGGGGGGAAACAAACGGAAGAGTGAGTTCCCTCCAACATCCTGTTGAGGCGATGCCCTGCTTGGGTTTTTTTTTTTGTCTTGTTTTTTTGGGAGTGAAAGAATCTGCAGTTTTGAAAGAGGATTTTGTTTTTTTGGGGGCTGGGTGGTGTGATGCTGTGTCGTGTCGTTGCTGTGTTGAGCTTTCGAAGACCAACCTCCATTTTAAAGGTCGGTTGCGTGTTGTGATTGCGCTTTTCATTCCGATTCATCACGGGGCGGAACATATCACCGAAAACACCCTGAATCTCCTCTCTCCCACTCCCCACAAAAACTCAGTGGTCTTCTCCCTCTCTCCCTCTCTCCCTCTCTCTCTCTCTCTCTCGAATCTGTGACTCATCGCTTTGTGAGTAAAGCCTCTCTCATCTTAACGCAGGGAAAGAGGTCTGGAACAACATGGCGGTTGTAGCTCTGTCGCACCCCCCCCCCCCCCCCCACTGTAGCGTAATCCTTCAGGTTCCCTGATCCCTCGCACGGTGCGCCATTTTGGTCTTGGTCTTCCGCTGTGAAAACCCTCAACATCACCTCTGCCCCCCGGGCCGAAAAACCCCACACCCGTCAGAGACGCCCACGGGCCACCGCGCTACCCCGGGCTACTCCTTCCCCCGTCCCCAGGACGTCCCGTAGACCTACGGAGGGCCGAACAGGGACAGCTCTCCCCCCCCCCCCCCCCCCCCCCCCCCCCCCCCCCCCCCCCCCTGTCGGGTCCCTGATGCGCTCCTGCACTGCGCCATTTTGGAGGGGGGGAAACGAACGAGTTGAGTGTTCACCAGAATCTCACCGTTTCTGTCCCGGATGATTGATTTGAAGCTGGAGGTCCGGGGATGGTTTGGAGGTGTGTGGTCCACAGAAGCATTGCCCTACTTCTCCTCTGTGGCGTGGATCCTTCTGGTTCTGACCACCGAGCCGATCGCCCGGTTCTGCAGTTGAAAGGGTGCCTTTTACCGTGACTCAGTCTTAAAGATAGAAGACTCCAGAACACAGCTGCACCAGCCGTTGGAAGGTGTTGGAAGTCCTGACAGAAGTGCAATGCAGGTCCTGTAGATTATTTATCATCGGTACCAGAGGTGTGGTGCACAAGAGTTGAGTCCTTTTATGGCATTTTTCTGGTTTCTGGTTTCTGGTGGTTGGAGTGTTTGCAGAGAGAATATGAGGATCTTTCTGCAGCAGGGACCCGATTCTAAAGGTGAATTTAAAAAAAATGTTTATTTGAAGGGTGTATGTTTCTCAGTTGGTATTAGTTTATCTTTAGCACATTCAGATTTAAGTTCAGATGTAATACAGCCTGTCTGCTTTAGCTCACTTGATCTCAATCAAATGCTCGTGTGGAGGAATTTGTAAGTACACCGAACTGTGCGGGAAAGGGAGGGGGGGAGGGGTGGGGGGGCGGTGGAGGATCCCGACCCGTCTTTGGAATTCTGTCTCTCCCGAGAAGAGGGAGGCCTCGTTTTCCGGGATTTCCTCCTCCCGGTCTCTGGGAACGCCGACGGTCGCAGAAGCCCCGGGAACGTCTGTGCCTGTGGGGCCACGCCGGACCCGTTCCGCCTCGGGTCTGACAGGGTCGGGTCTGTCGGTTCTGTCGGGTCTGTCGGGTCTGACAGGGTTGGGTCTGTCGGTTCTGTCGGGTCTGTCGGGACTGACAGGGTCGGGTCTGTCGGGTCGGGTCTGACAGAAAGCTGGGGAAGTGCCGCACAGCCAATGGCTGTGTGTTCCCCCTCAGGAAGGAGCCGAGCAAACTCTGCCCATCACGCGATTAACCCCCTCTGCACCACCAGCCTGTGACAACGAGCGTTGCTTAGTATACCTGTGTCTGCTCTGTGTGTTCAGGGTCTGCAGGGCCTGCTCTGTGTGTTCAGGGTCTGCTCTGTGTGTTCAGGTTCTTCTCTGTGTGTTCAGGGTCTGCAGGGTCTGCTCTGTGTGTTCAGGTTCTTCTCTGTGTGTTCAGGGTCTGCAGGGTCTGCTCTGTGTGTTCAGGGTCTGCAGGGCCTGCTCTGTGTGTTCAGGGTCTGCAGGGCCTGCTCCGTGTGTTCAGGTTCTCCTTTGTGTGTTCAGGGCCTGCTCTGTGTGTTCAGGGTCTGCTCCGTGTGTTCAGGGCCTGCTCTGTGTGTTCAGGGTCTGCAGGGCCTGCTCTGTGTGTTCAGGGTCTGCTCTGTGTGTTCAGGGCCTGCTCTGTGTGTTCAGGGTCTGCTCTGTGTGTTCAGGGCCTGCTCTGTGTGTTCAGGGTCTGCTCTGTGTGTTCAGGGTCTGCAGGGTCTGCTCTGTGTGTTCAGGGTCTGCAGGGTCTGCTCTGTGTGTTCAGGGTCTGCTTTGTGTGTTCAGGTTCTTCTCTGTCTGTTCAGGGCCTGCTCTGTGTGTTCAGGGTCTGCTCTGTGTGTTCAGGGCCTGCTCTGTGTGTTCAGGGTCTGCTCTGTGTGTTCAGGGCCTGCTCTGTGTGTTCAGGGTCTGCAGGGTCTTCTCTGTGTGTTCAGGGTCTGCTTTGTGTGTTCAGGTTCTTCTCTGTGTGTTCAGGGCCTGCTCTGTGTGTCCAGGTTCTTCTCTGTGTGTTCAGGGCCTGCTCTGTGTGTTCAGGGTCTGCTCTGTGTGTTCAGGGTCTGCAGGGTCTGCTCTGTGTGTTCAGTGTCCGTACTGGTGCAGCTCCAGAAATAGAGGAAATGAGATTCCACTTCGGTCTTTGCTCGTTGTTGCTTTTGCGACCGTATGTATCACTTGGCAGAGGCGCAGTCGTTCTCCTCGTTATATTAACCGAACACTTGCTGTTGTGTCTCTTCGGGACTTTTTATCTGCATTTTCACATTTGGATCCGTTTGCAAGTGGAACAGAGTTTGTGCGATGGGGCGAGTTTGTGCGATGGGGCGAGTTTGTGCGATGGGGCGAGTTTGGCTCCATCTCAGTGGGTTGTGCTAATGTGACATTTGCTTAAGTGAGATCTTTTGATGTTGGAATCTGACGGGTTTAAACGTTGCACTGAATCATTCTTTGTTACCATGTTACTTTCTCTTGTGGGTGTAAAATGGCCGCAGTTGGCGCACGCTATTTCAAAGCTTTCTTTGCGTTTCCCCTGGAGACAGCGAGGAGCTTTTATATACTGTGGAGCACAGGTCTGTTTGTGTGTGTGTGTGTGTGTGTGTGTGTGTGTGTGTGTGCGTGTGTCTGTGTGTGTGCGTGCGTGCGTGTGTGTGTGTGTGTGTGTGTGTGTGTGTGTGTGCGTGTGTCTGTGTGTGTGCGTGTGTGCGTGTGTGTGCGTGTGTGTGTGTGCGTGTGTGCGTGTGTGTGTGTGCGTGTGTCTGTGTCTGTGTGTGTGTGTGTGTGTGTGTGTGTCTGTGTGTGTGTGTGTGTCTGTGTCTGTGTGTGTGTGTGTGCGTGTGTGCGTGCGTGTGTGTGTGTGTGTGTGTGTGTGTGTGTGCGTGTGTGTGCGTGTGTGCGTGTGTGTGTGTGCGTGTGTGCGTGTGTGTGTGTGCGTGTGTCTGTCTGTGTGTGTGTGTGTGTGTGTGTGTGTCTGTGTGTGTGTGTGTGTCTGTGTCTGTGTGTGTGTGTGTGTGTGCGTGTGTGCGTGTGCGTGTGCGTGTGTGTGTGTGTGTGTGTGTGTGTGTGTGTGTGTGCGTGTGTCTGTGCGTGTGTGCGTGCGTGTGTCTGTGCATGTGTGCATGCGTGTGTGTGTGTGTATGAGCAAATTTGGATGCCCAGGTAAAATGATCCTGGGGGGTCTAGCTTAATGTATGTTTGCGTATATGGGGGTGTGGTTTAGTGTGTGTTTGGGTATAAGGGGGTGTGGTTTAATGTGTGTTTGGGTATATGGGGGGTGTGGTTTAATGTGTGTTTGGGTATATGGGGGGTGTGGTTTAGTGTGTGTTTGGGTATAAGGGGGTGTAGTTTAGTGTGTGTTTTGGTATAAGGAGGTGTGATTTAATGTGTGTTTGGGTATATGGCGGGTGTGGTTTAGTGTGTGTTTGGGTATAAGGGGGTGTAGTTTAGTGTGTGTTTGGGTATAAGGGGGTGTGGCTAAATGACATTGTCTCCTTTCCCATGCCCCCCAGGCCGTGCCACAGAAGAGCTGTGAAGGTTTAAGAGGAGAGCGCCCCCTGCAGGAGGAGAAAATCAGACTCCCCCACCTGGAGAGACCCCTCCCCCCTACCCAGCCTGGGCCCTGTTGTAGAGAGCCCCCCACCCTGCTGTAGAGGGTCCCACCCCATCCCACCCAGGCCCTGCTGTAGAGAGCCCCCCCACCCCACCTGGGGGCTGTTGGAGAGGGCCCCCCCCGACCCCACCTGGGGACTGTTGCAGAGGCCCCCCCACCCCACCCCATCCAGGCCAATCTGTAGAGAGACCCCCCCGCCACTGCTGGAAAGAGCATGCTGTCCTCCTGGTCCCTCTGCTCCATCGTCTGGTTAAACAGGGGCTTCAAGCTGAGGAAACGGCCTTCTCCCGCCAACACAGGCCAGGCGTGAGCGACTCCCGCGTCAAACCCCGCCCCCTTCCCCCTGGTCCCTCCTCCCGGCCCCTCCCCCTGGTCCCTCCCCCCCCGGCCCCAACCCCTGGCCCTGCGCACACTTGCCGTGCCCAAGCCACGCCCACTTCTCAGACGGCCATGCTCATAGGCTTCGGCTGATTTGGGGGGCGGGGGGGGGGCGTGTGCAGCAGGAATCGGTTCCATCTGCCTCCGTCCCTCTGAACACCCCCGCCAGCCCCAGACAGTTGGAACCTTCCGGAATATTTTTTTTATCTTTTTAAGATAAAAAACATTTATTTTTTTAAAGTGTTTTTTTTTGCCTGGTGCACGTTCGTCTGACAAAATGGCCGCCAAAGGATTGCAGTGCGGGGCGTTGTATGCCTGCGGAGGGGACCGGGAGGAAGACCTTTCCCTGCAGACTCAGGACGTCCTGCCGGACAGCAGGGCGGCGCCACGGGCGCCGGGGGTGGCGGGCGCCCCGGGGGGGGAGGAGCAGCGCCCCCAGCTGGTGGGCTGGATCCCGGGGGCCGCTGAGCAGGGGGGCCAGAGGGACCCTTTCCCCAGCAGCTGTGCCCAGTATCAGGAGCCTGTGATGATGTCGCCGCCGTCCAATCAGCCCCGGCCCCAAAGACCCCTCCCATTGACACCCAGGCCAGCCCCGCCCCCATTACATACAGGTAAGGCTCTAACCCCCACCTGCATGTCTCTGGTGTCATATAAGTGGCCATATTATGTGCATTTTAGGCTCATTGTTCAGCTGGGGAAACGCTGAGAGTGTTCTGGAGACAGGAGCACAGGTCTTGGACCCCTGGCCGCGAGGGTGGGGGGAGTGGGGTGGCGGGGGTGCGGGCAGGGGGGGTGGCGGGGTGGTGGGGAGTGTTTGTGGGTGGCCCTACGGCCTGAGATCTCCCCTTAAAATGGGGGGGCTGCAGGACATCAGCAGGCTGCCCCGCCCCATACCAGACCGGCTTTGGGAAACAGAGAAGAGTCATAAACCAGCCACGCCGGGCCGCCAGCGGGGTGTTTATCCCCCAAATCGGGGGAGGCTTCCAAAGACTCTGTGGGAACAGCGTGCTTTTAGGGGAAAGGTGAGCAGCCGTGAAGGGCTGGGTGGAACACTGTGCTCTTGTTAAAAACCTCAAACCCCAAAGTGAGTAAACCGGAGAGATCCAGTGTGTGAGCCCTGCTCAGGGTTCCAGGAGCTGCCTTCGGTTTGGTTCTGTCTGTTCTTATTCGTTCGGTCGGATTTGGTGAGGTTTTGTATCTTTGCCCCCCCCGCTGAACTGACCCCCACTTAATATCCCTGAACAGCTGCCAGTGTCTGGTTTGCTGTGAATCGAACGGTGTTAGCCTAGGGATAGGTGTGCCAGCCTAAAGCCAGTTCAGGAGAAGCTGTGTCAGGCTAACGCTGGGTCAGGATAAAGCTGGGTCAGGCTAACATTGGGTCAGGCTAATGCTGGGTCAGGCTAACGCTGGGTCAGGCTAATGCTGGGTCAGGCTAATGCTGGGTCAGGCTAACGCTGGGTCAGGCTAACGCTGGGTGAGGCTAATGCTGGGTCAGGAATAGGTGGCCCTGTGAAGGCCAAAATGAGTGTATGAGCTTGTCGCCGGGCAGACTGAGCTCACTCACTGCTCTGCTCCAGCAGCAGTGTTTTTATTGGCTGAGAGTCCTGCCTCTGGCCCCATGGCCGTGAGGCCCCCCCTCCCGCCCCACCGCCCCCCCCCCCACTCACCGTCTCCAGGCAGCCATAAAGTGCTGGAGCGCAGTCTTTCTCAGAACAAGCCCCCCCCCCCCCCCCAGGCCCCCGCCCGCCCTGAGCTGAGACTCAGTCCCAGGGTAGTAGCTTTCGAAGAATCGCCTGTTGGGCGGGGGTGGGGTAAGGGGGGGGTGCCTGTTTTAGCTCTCCCCCAAATTTACGGCTTCCATGTGTGTGTCTGGCGCTCAGCCCTCTGTGTGCTGAGAGGGGGAAGAGAGGGAGGAGAGGGAGAGAGGGAAGAGAGGGAGAGAGGGGAGAGAGGGAGGAGAGGGTGGAGAGGGAGAGAGAGGTAGGAGAGGGAGGAGAGGGAGAGAGGGAAGAGAGGGAGAGATGCCTTTTTTACTATCTCTGTTTCTTGGCCTGCTGAGCTTGTAGAAATGCCATTTAAAAAGGAAAAAAAAGTCTCCTGCTTAGAGTTAAGGTCCATTTCAGCTCTGGTTTGTGCATGTGTGTGTGTGTGTGTGTGTGTGTGTGTGTTTTAATTTATAAGTGTTTTTATAAGTGCTGTATAATTAAAGTTTATTATTTGTTAGTCAGTGTGTGACGTATGTGTGTGTGTGATGGTACAGTGTGTGAGTGTGTGTGTGTGTTTTTGTGATGGTACTGTGGGTGTGTGTGTGTTTGTATCAGTGTTATCAGGCATTAGGGGAAAGTGCAGCAGGTGGAAATTCCTTTGATAACCATTCAAAGTATAAATCTTTAACACCCAGAGTTAATGACCAATCAGTGATTGACAGCTCTGCCTGTTTTGGGATGGTAGACGCCCCGCCTGGCCATCCCCACCCAAAGCTATCGCTCTGCTCTGCGACCAATCGACGCGTTCTTTCCGTCTTCTGCTGCTGAAGTAACGGAGGTTCTGATTGGTCACAGGAGTTTCTGGTGCTGTTACCAGTACGCCTCCTGCTGCCTTACTGCACTCGGTCGCTCCCCAGTATGGAATGTCCTGGCTTCGATGGTCCGAGGAAAGTTTCGGAGTTAAGAGCGGGAGTCGAGCAGCTGGTGAGTTTTAAAGGGTGCGTCGCCATCCGGCGTGCAGACGGGTAGATGGACGGGTGAGGTGGCAGCCCCACGACGAGACGATCCCGACGGAAAGAATCGGGGTCGTCTCATTGGTCGGACGAGCCACGGGTTTGACAGTGAGCGATGACGACGTGGGAGTAACGGCTGGACTGGCCCGGTGGAATTTCAGTCTGCGTGACATCACTTCCTGTGGGGCGTACCTCCTCGGTTCCAGTGGGGCCTGTAAACTCACGAATGGCGTCAGTTAACCGGGCGTGAGCGGCCAGCTGTCGGCTCGGTATGAATCCCGCGTCTGAAACACGCCCCGCTCTGTCTGACAGGACGAGCAGAGCATGTACCCTCCGTCGCCCTGTCCTGTCTGAAGGGACGAGCAGAGCATGTACCTCCGTCTTGTTTTCGACTCTTAATTGGATTCAGACCCGTCTTTTTTTTTTTTTCCAAAGCTGTGCTTGTCTGGCTTGGAGACGTGCTGGCTGTGCGTTTGAGCGAGCGGGACTCTGTGAAGTCGATCGTGTGAAAGCTGAAAGCTCATTGGCCAGGCGGAGGCTGTTTGTGTGGCCGCGGGTCTTCGATGGGAGGTTCAGCGGCGTTGGCGGAAGTGGCGGTGGGACCCTGCCCAGCCCGCCGTGCGTAATGCGCGCTCCTGAGGTCACGTGATCGCAGCGCTCACGCTCGCTCGCTGCTGGCACGGCACGTGTTTACCTGCAGACGGCCCTGGCTGCCGCCGCTGCGATCTGATTGGTTGGTTTCTTTCCCATAAGTGAGGATGACTTCAAGGCTGCAGCTGTGTTCTCAGAAAACCGTCTCCCTTCTCCTGAAATCCACAGCACTGGGCTGAGAGCTGTGTGTGTATGTGAGTGTGTGTGTGTGTGTGTGAGTGTGTGAGTGTGTGAGTGTGTGTGTGTGTGTGTGTGTGAGTGTGTGTGTGTGTGTGTGCATGTGCATGCATGTGTGTGTGTGTGTGCGCGCGTGTGTGTATGTGAGTGCATGCATGCATGCATGCGTGTGAGGATGTGTGTGTGTGTGTGTGTATGTGAGTGCATGCATGCATGCATGCGTGTGAGGATGTGTGTGTGTGCGTGTATGTGTGTGCATGTGTGTGTGTGTATGTGTGTGCATGTGCATGCATGTGTGTGTGCGTGTGTGTGTATGCATTTGAGCATGTGTGTGCGTGTGTATGTGTGTGCGTGCATGCGTGTGAGCATCTGCGTGTGTGTCTGCATGTGCGTACGTGCATGTGTGTGAGCATGTGTGTGTGTGTGTGTATGCGTGTGCGTGTGTGTGCATTTAGGTTTGGTTTTGGCTGTTCCTGGTGTCTGCTGGAGGTTTGGAGGTTTGGTGGTTTGGGAGGCGTGGGGGAGGGGAACTGGAGGAGGGAGAGTGAGGGGGGAGAGAGAGAATAGAGAGGGAGAGAGAGAGAGAAAGAGGGAGAGGGAGAGAGGAGGGAATATTTTATTTCCTTTAAACATCTTTTTTTGCCCTTTTCTTTTTCCTGGAAAACCAGGGCTCACCCACAAAGGCCTTTGAGAAAAGAAGTTTGCACTCGAGTTTCCTGGCTCCAGCTGCACCACTCAGCACTGCTGGGGTCAGGGGGAGGGGGAGGGGGGATGGTTTGTTATGCTGGGGATGGGAGGATGAAGAGGAGGAGGAGGAGGATCAGGCACTGTAGAAAGACAGATTGGAAAGCTGGAGGGGGGGTGTGTCAAAGGCAGGGGGTTTGCAGAGAGGAAAGGATAGAATAAGGGAGAGAATGAGTGAGAGAAAGTGAGGGAGTGGGGGAGAGGGGAAAGAGAAGTGGAGTGGGAGATGGAGAGGGGTGGTAGGAGGGGGAGGAGCAGAGAGAGAGGGAGCGAATGTGGAGTCGGGTGGGTTACTGAACGCTGCTGAACCCTACTGAACACTGAAATACACACAGCTCCAACAGAACCTCTAAACCCTGCTGAACCTTGAGATACACATAACTCCTACTGAACCTCTGAACCCTGCTGAACCTTGAGATACACATAACTCCTACTGAACCTCTGAACCCTGAGATACACACAGGAGTTGAGAATACCCTCAGATATTTTGATGTTTAACCCTTATTGTGCCACAGAGCATAACAGATATGTCATTCTTAAGTGGAAACTGAAAACATACCTTTTTAATCTAGCTTATATCTAGCAGCACTGTTTTTAGCACTGTTTTTTATTATTTTTATAAATTTTTTTATTTTTGTTTTTACTGATTTCTTTGTCTGCATTTTCTGTATTCTGTATTTTTATCTTTTCAATTCTTTGTAATTGCTTTGATGCTAAATGTAAAGCACTTTGAGCTACATTTTATGTACGAAAGGTGCTATATAAATAAAGCTTATTATTTCTTTTACAGCTATTTCCCACCTGATGCTGACAGAGCAGTTCTCACCCCCAGAACCTGCCCCCCCTTTTCTGGTGAAGTTGGTAGAGGCGATCGAGAAGCAAGGTATGATGGGAAAATGCCTTAGAGTCATTGGTGGTTTCATGGTCAGTGTTGTGGTGATGGCAAGTTTGCAGGAAGTGAAGCACCTCTGGGAGTCTGTGTCCTGTTTAACACGGGTAAACTACAGTCTGTCCCATCTTTAAAACACTTTGGACAACAGTGCTGGCGTTAGCCACAGCCTTGTCCAGTTTGGCGGTTTTTCTGTTGAGGGACTACTGTTATCGCTTTTTTATGGAAATCAATATTCTGTTAATGCGTTTTGGCACCACCTGGTGGTAACATGGTTATTGCGGGTAGGTTAGGGGAGCTGCTTGCTCATGTTAGCGGGATGCATTATCAGCCTAGTCAGAGTTAGAAATGGCTGTTTGATTTATGGTCCAGCTCGCTCTTTCGACGGTGGATGGTAGCATTGTGATGCTTGGCAAACGTTCGCGGATAGAGAAGTTTGGCGCGATGTCAGCTCCTGGCCCTCGGCCTGAGTGATTGTAAGTTAATGGCGTGTTATTACTGGCTCAGAGATGCAGGGGACTGTGGGGTGGGGCCGGCTGAGAGGGCCCCGGAGAGCCATCAGTTCTGAAGGCGTTTCTGCAGAGATTCTTTATTTTACCCAGCGACACACTGCTGGAGTTTAAATCATGTGATAGCGTTTTATCCAATAAGGGGCTGACCCGGAAGTGTCTCTCTGGAGAGCATAGTCACGCGATTGGCTCGTGTGTCGGTGGTGACTAACGACCCTCTGTAGCTCCGCCCCACTCTGGGGTCCTTAATGTCTGCTGATTGGCTGATCCAGGCTCAGCAGTAGCAGTACACGGGTGGCTAGGGGTTGCTATGGTAACTGAGAGGCAAACTCCTACCCCTGTTGCAGGTCTGGACTCTGTGTCCCTGTACAGGACGTCCTGCCCCAGCACCACCGGGGGTCAGAGGCAGAACTCAGACTGCAGTAAGTTTGGGATCTCTCCATGTGGCCCATCCCGCACTGGGGCAGGGGTCCTTTTCCCGGAACTGTCCACATCCTGTCGAATGAGTCGCGTGTCTCTCACTGCAGAGCTGCCGGGGGTGGAGCCAGGATCATGTGATGTCCAGCTTCTCTCGGAGGCTCTGATTGGCTACCTGCGCGACCTGCCCTCCCCCGTCATTCCCTACTCCGTCCACTCGGACCTGCAGGCCGCAGTGCAGCAGGCAGCAGGTAGGGGGCGCCGTGACTAAGCAGCAGTGCAGCACTTAGGGAACTCGGCTCAGGAACCGGGAGGTTGCAGGTTTTACTCCCAGGTGGAAATCATGAGGTGGGTTTATACCATACAAGATAAAATCATCAGGCAATTTTCAACAAATGAAATAATAAAATATTCATCCACCTTAGTAATGCTTTAATTACACAATAGCATTCAACTCTGCTGTGTTCTGCATTCATGATTGCATGTGCCTCAGTGAGCTTGCAGGACTCTGTGGAAGCGCAGCCATGCTGGGGGTGTCTGTCTGCAGGCGGGGGTGTGGTGGACGTCGCTGGGCGTCTGCGTGCAGGCGGGGGTATGGTGGACGTCGCTGGGTGTCTGCGTGCAGGCGGGGGTGTGGAGGACGTCGCTGGGTGTCTGCGCAGGGTCCTGCAGTCCCCGGCTGTGCCCCTGCAGAACCTGCTCACCCTGCGCTACCTGCTCAGGCACCTGGGCCAGGTGTGCTGCCACTCAGAGAGGAACGGCCTGGACGCCCGGGCCCTGGGCCGAACCTTCGGCCCCCTGCTGTTCCACAGCCCCGCCCCCCGGTCAGTTACCCACGGCAACCGACAAACACTGCCAGAGCAGCATCCAGAGCCAGAAATACCTGAACTAAAGAGATAAGGTAGGAAGTGCTGGGATCTGATATGTTCCTGACTTTGACAGCGTGGGGGCGGAGCCTGATTATGGAAGCATGGGGGCGGAGCCTGATTATGACAGCGTGGGGGCGGAGCCCGATTCTGACAGCGTGGGGGCGGAGCTCGCTGCACAGGTGCTAGAGAAGATGCTGGTGGAGAGGGTCTGGGAACTGGAGCTGATCCCTCCAGGTGAACACCTGAAAACACAGCATGCACCCCGAAAACACCCTACACACACACACACACACACACCCCAAAGCCATTATACTCACTCAAACACCCCCCTACACACACACACACACACACACACACACACTGACACACTGACACACACACACACACACACACCCCAAAGCCATTATACACACCCCCCTTAAGTACACACACACACACACACACACACACACACCCCAACGCCATTATACTCACTCAAACACCCCCCTTACACACACACACACACACCCCAACGCCATTATACACACCCCCCTTAAGTACACACACACACACACACCCCAAAGCCATTATACTCACTCAAACGCCCCCCTTAAGTACACACACACACATACACTTGCTCATGCACTCAAGTATGCACACACACACACACACACACACACACATACATGTGCACGCACACACAATGCATTCCGCATACATACACACACAAGCAATGGTCTTGTCAGAATCAGCATGCTTGCCTACTTTTGAGTATACATCTTGTATACTCAATAGTAGGCAAGTGCGCTGATTCAGACATAGCCCATACCTGAGCTTTTAGCAGTGATAATCTGGCCCATGCAATATTGATGCCCCCCCCCCCCCCCCCTTTCCTGTTGGCTCCTTCCAGCTCTTCCTCCTAAACCCCCCAAGAGCGAAGCCGTGACCCCCCCAGCCATGGCCAACGGCAGCAGCGGTGGGCTGAGTGAAGCGGAGTGGTACTGGGGTGACATCTCCAGGTAAAGCTGGCCCAGACTCGGCGCCACTGGCGGTACAGACCCTGTCGCCTTCCGCTTTCTGGACCGGTTCCGGAACTGGTGTCACTCGTACGTATCGACCCCTTACTGGAAACAACGCCAAGCATGTGGCTATTCACAAGAAAACAAACCGGTCGTCTGTACGCGCGCGTGTGCAAGACAATGCACCGAAGTTTATATCATGTGATCGCGTTTCATCCAATAAGGGGTCGACTGAAAGCGGCGGGCGAAAGGTTTTGCATGGGAAACACGTTTGTGTCCCAGCTGAAACTCTCTAACGCCCCCACCCGCCCCTCTGGTGTTCCAGGGAAGAAGTGAACGAAAAATTGAGAGACGCCCCTGATGGCACCTTTCTAGTCCGAGACGCTACCAGCAAACTGAAGGGGGAGTACACGCTGACACTCAGGTGAGACTGATCCCAGCACAGTACACACTGACATTCAGGTGAGACTGATCAGTGAGACTGAGCCCTCACAGTACACACTGACACTCGGGTGAGACTGATCAGAGAGACTGATCCCAGAACAGTACACACTGACACTCAGGTGAGACTGATCAGAGAGACTGAGCCCAGTACACACTGACACTCAGGTGCGACTGATCAGTGAGACTGAGCCCGGTACACACTGACACTCAGGTGAGACTGATCAGTGAGACTGAGCCCTCACAGTACACACTGACACTCAGGTGAGACTGATCAGTGAGACTGAGCCCTCACAGTACACACTGACACTCAGGTGAGACTGATCAGAGAGACTGAGCCCTGCACAGTACACACTGACACTCAGGTGAGACTGATCAGTGAGACTGAGCCCAGTACACACTGACACTCAGGTGAGACTGATCCCGGACTGATCCCAGTACACACTGACACTCAGGTGAGACTGATCCCAGTGCACTCGCTCACTTACTCTCTCTCTCTCTCTCTCTCTCTCAGGAAAGGGGGGAATAATAAACTGATAAAGATCTTCCACCGCGGGGGCGGTTATGGTTTCTCTGAGCCGCTCACGTTCCTCTCGGTGGAGGAGCTGATTAACCACTACCGGCAGCAGTCTCTGGCGCAGCACAACGCCAAGCTGGACACGCGGCTGCTGTACGCCGTGTCCCGGCACCAGCAGGTACCGGCCACGCCCCTCCAATCACATCCTCCAATCACAGCTTTACACACTCAAACACCAGCAGGTACCGGCCACGCCCCTCCAATCACAGCTTTACACACTCAAACACCAGCAGGTACCGGCCACGCCCCTCCAATCACAGCTTTACACACTCAAACACCAGCAGGTACCGGCCACGCCCCTCCAATCACATCCTCCAATCACAGCTTTACACACTCAAACACCAGCAGGTACCGGCCACGCCCCTCCAATCACATCCTCCAATCACAGCTTTACACACTCAAACACCAGCAGGTACCGGCCACGCCCCTCCAATCACATCCTCCAATCACAGCTTTACACACTCAAACACCAGCAGGTACCGGCCACGCCCCTCCAATCACAGCTTTACACACTCAAACACCAGCAGGTACCGGCCACGCCCCTCCAATCACATCCTCCAATCACAGCTTTACACACTCAAACACCAGCAGGTACCGGCCACGCCCCTCCAATCACATCCTCCAATCACAGCTTTACACACTCAAACAAGACCAAGCGCTGGCCACGCCCCTCCAATCACATCCTCCAATCACAGCTTTACACACTCAAACAAGACCAAGCACCGGCCACGCCCCTCCAATCACATCCTCCAATCACAGCTTTACACACTCAAACACCAGCAGGTACCGGCCACACCCCTCCAATCACATCCTCCAATCACAGCTTTACACACTCAAACAAGACCAAGCGCTGGCCATGCCCCCCCAATCACATCAACCAATCACAACTTTACACACTCAGACAGACATGCTCCCAGACACACACACAAACACACCACACACACAAACACTCATACACACACACACACACACACACTCAAACAGACAGACATACTCCCAGACACACACACACACACACACTCTAATGTGCAGTGTATTGTGTTCTCAGGACCAGTTGGTAAAGGAGGACAGTGTGGAGGAAGTGGGCGTGCAGCTGAAGGTTTATAATGAGCAGTACCAGGAGAAGAGCCGCGAGTATGACGTGCTGTACGAGGAGTACACCCGCACCTCACAGGTAGGCCCCTAACCCGCACCTCACAGGTAGGCCCCTAACCCGCACCTCACAGGTAGGCCCCTAACCCGCACCTCACAGGTAGACACCCTAACCCGCACCTCACAGGTAGGCCCCCTAATCCACACCAAACAGATAGGCCCCCTAATCCACACCAAACAGATAGGCCCCCAAACTCGCACCTCACAGGTAGGCCCCTAACCTATGCCTCACAGGTACACAGGTAGACCCCTAACCCACACCTCACAGGTAGGCCCCTAACCCTCACCTCAGAGGTAGGCCCCTAACCCACACCTCACAGGTAGACCCTCTACATGTAATTTGTGGAAACTGGAATGGAACCGTCCACCCTGCCTGAAGGGTTAATGAGATCTGTCACTCACAGAAAACTGTGACCCCATCCCTGTGACCCCATCCCTGTGACCTCTGACCCTGTGACCTCTGTCAGGAGCTGCAGATGAAGCGCACGGCCATCGAGGCCTTCAACGAGACCATCAAGATCTTCCAGGAGCAGTGCGAGGCACAGGACCAGCACGGCCAGGAACTCAGCAGGGAGGAGATACAGCGGTGTGTGTGTGTGTGTGTGTGTGTGTGTGTGTGTGTGTGTGTGTGTGTGTGTGTGTGAGAGTGTGTGCATGTGTGTGTGTGTGTGTGTGTGTGTGTGAGTGTGTGCATGTGTGTGTGAGAGTGTGCGTGCGTGTGAGTGTGTGTGCGTGCGTGTGTGAGAGTGTGTGCATGTGTGTGTGAGAGTGTGCGTGCGTGTGAGTGTGTGTGCGTGCGTGTGTGTGTGTGCGTGTGTGTGTGTGCGTATGTCTGTCTGTCTGTCTGCGTGTGTGTCTGTGCATGTGTGTGTGTGTGTGTGTGTGTGAGAGAGTGTGCGTATGTCTGTCTGTCTGTGTGTGTGTGTGTGTCTGCGTGTGTGAGTGTGTGCATGTGTGTGTGAGAGTGTGCGTGCGTGTGAGTGTGTGTGTGTGCGTATGTCTGTCTGTCTGTGTGTCTGCGTGTGTGAGTGTGTGTCTTTGTGTGTGTGTGTGCTTATGTCTGTGAGTGTGTGTGTGTCTGCTCTGTGTATCTTGGATGTCTTAAAGAGGAACACAATACAAATATATACGTATAATCTGTTTGTTAACTCAGCTGCGTATTTCTGTGTGTGTGTGTGTGTGAATGGTGAAAAGTAAAACCCGACATGGACTTCCTGGCTCCCGCAGAATGCAGAGTAACTGTGAGAAGCTGAAGTCGCGGGTGACGGAGATCCACCACAGCAAGGAGCGGCTGGAGGAGGCTCTGGAGCAGCAGGCTGCTGAGAGCCGTTTGATTGACAGCAGGATAAACAGCCTGAAGCCCGACCTCATCCAGCTCCGGAAGATCCGAGAGCAGTACCTGGTGTAGGCCCCGCCCCCCCCCCCGCTCACCTGTGCACTCACCTCTGTGGACATTCTCACCTATACCCCAACCTGTATGCACATATACACACACTCACATAGCTGCTTACATGCAGATATATACCTACCTACCTGCTTAACTACACACACTCCCTTTCATGTGCACCTGTGCACACCTATACACACCTATACACCTCCCCATCAGCTGGAGTGTTGTGATGCATGATGGGAGATGTAGTTCTGTTCTTTTGCAGTTGGCTCACGCAGAAGGGCACGAGACAGACACAGATCGATGAGTGGCTGGGCATCAAGACCGAGGCTGAAGAGTGAGTGTGTGAGTGTGTGTGAGTGTGTGTGCAAATGAGAATGTGAGTGTGTGTGTGTGTGAGTGTGTGTATGTGTGAGTGTGAGTGTGTGAGTGTGTGTGCATGAGTGAGTCTGTGTGTGTGTGAGTCTGTGTGTCTGTGTGAGTCTGTGTGTGTGTGTGTATGCGTGCGCGTGACTCTTTCTGGGCACTCGAATGTGCTATATTGACATAACTATAACAGGATACTTGTATTACCAAGTCATCTGGAAAAAGGTGTAACAAAAATTGTCTCATGCATTCTCTCTCCTTCCCTCTCTCTTCCTCCCTCTGTCTCTCTCTCTTCCTCCCTCTGTCTCTCTCCCCCCCTCCCTTGCTCCCCTCAGCCTGTACTCTGTGATGGAGGAGGATGAGGAGGAGGCCCTTCCTCACCGCGACGAGCTCACCTGGTACGTGGGGAGCGTTAGGCGCTCGCAGGCCGAGGACCTGCTGAGGGGCCGGAGGCACGGAACCTTCCTCGTCCGCGACAGCCAATCACAGAAGGGCTCCTTCGCCTGCTCTGTGGTGTGAGTGTCACATGACCGGGCCGGAGGCCGTCAGTCACTGACTGGCGGTTTTACTGGGAGACGATTTGCAGCTTTGGCCTGTCCTGTCTGTCAGCGGCAAGGACGGCCAGCAAAGATACTGTGGCCTCACCAGATACTCCGCTCCTGTTTTCCGTTTGTCCTCTCTGCTCTTTATAGCTCTGGTTGTAACAGGAGGTCTTGGTGCTGTGGTACGGTACAGGATGCTCATTGCTGCAATGCTATTCTTGGTCACGGCAATAAAAAAATACTATAAAAAAAGTAATAATAATAATAATTCCAAAATAAATTAAAATATATTCATTAATAATTTCTGAACTCTCTCTCCCTCTTTAACTCCCCCCTCTCTCTCCCCCTCCCCCTCTGTCTGTCTCTCTCTCTCTCTCTCCCGTCCCTTTCCCCCCTCTCCCTCTCCCTCTCCCCCCCCCCCCCCCCCCCGCAGCGTGGATGGAGAGGTGAAGCACTGTGTGATCTATAAGACGGTGACGGGCTACGGCTTCGCGGAGCCGTATAACCAGTACGGCTCCCTGATGGAGCTGGTGCTGCACTACCGCGGCGCGTCCCTGGTGCAGCACAACCGCACGCTGAATGTAACCCTGTCCTGCCCCGTGTTCAGCCGGCGCGGCGGCGGCGACACACACAGCCCCTGAGAACTACACTACCCACGAGCCTTTGCGCTCCAAACCAATAAGCACATGCGTTCCAGAAGCTCTCTGGTGCTTCTTTAAAAATAATAATAATAATAATAAAAAGAACTCCTGTCAGGGACTAAAAGGACCCAGGAAACCATTCAGAGAGGGGGGGGGCAGGCAGACGGGCGGCCGCTGCTGAACAGGGGGGGGGGGGGCTGGGGGGGGGGGGGTTGGTTGTTGCCAGGTCAGGTGTTTTGGGGAACCCTCTACAGTTTAGAAGGGGCCTTAGTCCGCAGCTTTGGGCCTTTGAACCTCTCAGAGAACAGGAGAGAGAGCGACGGACTGAACACTGCAGATCCAGGCACTTATTTAGAGCATTTCATGCCAATGATGCTGCTGTGCGTCTGATTTTATTAATTTTGGCATTCTGTTTGGTGGACAGGAAGTTTGTCGAGCTACTTCCTGTAAGAGGCTGTGAGGAGCGGAGGGGCCTCAGTGACGTCTCCTCTTGTTTTATGGTGTGGAAGCCGTGTTGAGGGTCAGTGGTGGGGGGGCTGGACTGACGTCAGGTTTATTTCCACTGATGGCTTTTGTGTGGTCGATCTATAAGCAGGTGGAACGGTTCGAACAGGATCCCTGTGCCCCCCCCCCCCCCCCCCCCAAAAAAAAAAAACAATTTTTTCTACAATTAATCCTGTGTCTGTGGAGACTGCCCGTGCCCGAGCTTAGCAGCAGGATGAACAGGAAGCTTTCATTCTGACCTTTGACCTTTACCCTACGACTCATGCGTTTTGTAGGCGCGTTTTGAAAAAATCCCTTTTTTGAGACGCTTCCTCTTCCTCTTTTAGGTTATTTTAACACGCGCTGATTCGCCGAACTGTACTTACGAAGCATCGTTATGAAAATTGTAAAAAGGAAAAAAATTAACCTGAAGTAGAATAATGCCTGTGAGGCCGTTTGAGTGACAGGTGAACCTGCCCACTTCCTTTCTCGTTTGCAGTCCTGCTGAAACCTGCTGCATGCTGTCAGGTGGACGCTGGCCAGCCAATCACGTCTCTCTCCTGAAGCACAGATAAAACTGCTGCTGCTCTGTACGCAGACGCAGTGGCGTGAGAAATCTCCAGAAAAACACAGAACTTTAAAAAAAAAAAAAAAAAAAACAATAACTAGAAGAACAGAGAAAGCATGGAAACTGTACTTTAGATGTATTATGTAAGCACTTAGTACTAGTACTGTTAACAGTGTGTACGTGTATGTATATGCACACATATAGTTACATATATTTATATTTATATATATATATATAATACATATATATTTACAAAGAAATTAACAAACCCGTCTGCATCTCTGTTTGGGGTATTGTCTGTCTCCGTCTCTTGTGTTTCTTTTTGTAAATTCTTCAGTCGGGTTAAACACCGTTCACCTGCTGGCAAGTCAACTTCTAACTTCTTTTTTTTATTATTATTTTTTTAGGAAAGACAACCAATCAAAACTTGAATCTGAGGTCATGTGACATGAACATGATGGGCGGGGTTGCGTCGCGGCGTGGGGTTGGGGGGGGCGGGGCAGCAGGATTTGGTCTTTCCAGCACTAAAATGCCTGATTCAGCTGATGACTGACACCTTTCAGAAAAGTCTGGACAACTCTAATTGCGGCTTCTTTCCGTAATTAGGCCCTCGGAGTGTTTCCACTAAACACTTAAAAAGAAAAAAAAGGATCGACCCGGTACTTCTACAAATGAAATCTGTCATTCGTTATGGGTTGAAGCTGAAGTTGGATGCCGAGGTTTCATAGTGATGACGGATGAGGGCCTGTGAGGATGATTTTTTGAACGTTTACTGGAGGGCCTCGTTTTTACGGATAATTACGGCGGCTGCGACCGCGACCTGTACTGTTCGCACTTTTTTAGGGAGTTGGAAAAGCCGATAGCGATGGAGTTGTCTGAAGTGCCTTCTGTCATTGGCTGTCATTTTTTCTACGGTTTCATCGCTTGGCTTGTCGAAGGTTCCAACCCCCGTGGCCCTGATCCGATCGCGAGTCATTTCTGGCGTTAATTACACCTGTCAGTCAGCAGGGAGAACTGACGCACTGTTACCTCTCAAGGCTTTTGCCGCTAATTTGTGTGTGTGTGTGTGTGCGGGGCTTTCTGGGAACGATGGCTCTCTGGCTCCAAATTCTCCCCTTTTTGAAGGGCTCATTGCCCGTTTCTGGGGTTCATGGCTGTGTTTTCCATGGTTGCTTGAATATATTACATTCAGTTCAGCTGAATGCACTGGATTCAGGTCGAATCAGGGACTGTTAAAACCACACTCCTTGTATCGAGAGAGCAGTAAGTCCACTGCCGTTTCAGAAAGACAGACGTTGTCCCCAAAATTCCAATTTTAAAGTTGTATTTTGCATCTTAGGCTCGGCTCTTTTGTTTAGCTGTCTCGTGAATGAGTGTAGAATTTATGCTTGCACTCACTGGTTTGGAAACCTGTTGAGGATAAAATTATTTGATTGACAGTGTGGCACAAACCACAGCGCGACCACTACCGTACGAGGATAATGCACTTTGTCTTACACTTTACAATTCTGTAAAAGTCTTATGATAACGAACATCATATCCTTTGTTACTCCTTTTCATAATAATAACGTGTAGCTATGAGGTTCTAAAATATCGCGACGTTCAATCTGTCATGAAGGTGGCAAGCGACATTGAACCGATTACTGGAGCGTGATTGGCTATGGAATTCAGCTCTAGGTGACCTAGCCTAGCAGGCCATGTCGAATTAGTCCAGTTGTTAGGTTTGTAGACGAGCTGTAATATTGAAATAAAGCTCAGAAGATTGAGAATGGTGCAGCCTAATAAAGTTTTTTGCGTTTAAGTGTTATCATCATTGCGTTAACAGGTCGACTTGAGTTGTGAGTCTGAAATGCTTAATATGGAGAAACAAGGTTTATGGTGCTGGAAATAAAATGAAAATTGCTATTTTTCTACTCGGTTGAAAGCTCTTGGTTGAACTCTGTCCCCCCAATGAATGCGCTTCCAAAATTGGCGACGGTTGCCGAACGACTATTGTTACCAGAAGGCGGAATATTAGCTGGCCCAATGTAATGATTTGTAAACGGAAACAACAATTGTTTATTTATCATTTAGCGCGCGCCCTTTCCCCCGTTTGAGACACACGGAAAACAATGATATCAAATCTAGTGATTTCACTTTCCATGTTTGTGTTTCCACCGAGTGAGTGATAAATTTGGCTGGCTGCGCAAACGGAATATAAATATAATCATATGGCCTCTAGCCTTTAAATCTGCCGAATACACTGCTATAGAGATGCATCTTAAGTGTGTTTATATAATATAGGCTTCATTTTCTAATCTGTTTTATCGACAAGGAGCGCTTACCCAAGGTAGGCCGACATGTTTCTTGGGAAACGTGATTGAAATTCATGTTGGGTGACGGCTATCTGCTGAATATTGGTCATATCAATGCAATGACAACGAGGACGAAAATATTTTAGTTCCCGTTGGACTCAGTTTTAAATCATAGTTTTAAGTATATCTGTTTGTTTTGTTGTGTTCATTGTAACCACCGCATCTTGTGAAGTAGCTAAGCTTCAACGTTTTTCTTCCATACCTAAAGAATATGTATGCTTACTATCTATAATTGATAAAATGGGGGGAAATGTATTGTTTGTACATAAAAGGGGCTCATAGGTTTTCAATTACCCACCTCTCGCCCTTTTTCCTTTACTTGAACATTTTGATCATTTGGATGTTCGTTCATTGTACATGTCAGTGCTTCCTTAAAACTGTAGAACCACAAAATATGGTTTTATTTGCTGCTTGTAAAAATACAGGATTACCAGGAGCGACACGGGAATCCTTGGACTTTGTCTCTTGGAAGCCCAGTTGACTATTACACGTGTACAGTCCATAAAAAGAAATAACTTGAAATGGTCTTTTTCTGGACGATATAGGCTATTTGATGTGAAATAAAAGGTGATGTCTTGGAAGCACATGTCAAAGTAAATATGTGAAAACTGCGTATTTTCGCACCTGCGCGAAGTGTTAGTTTTACGCACGCGGAACCGGCTCCGTCTCGGCGTTGCTGAGCGACCCTTACCCTATCTTCTGCCAGTTTAGACTGACGGATCGCTTGACAACAGAGCGAGGTTTCAGGGAATAGGGTGGGCGATTGCAAAGTGGGGATTCAGTTTGACCTGCACTGAGAAAAGCCAAACTTTACCCTCGTATTTTAACCTGCGTTTGCGTCTGGGACAATGTTTGATCTCTGAAATCATTCGAAGTTGAAGCAGCCACAACTAGTAGGCTAGATATCGTGTGTTTTAAATATACATTTTTAAAACTGTCCTAGTCTTTCGCAGCACCAGTCTACTGGTTCCAAAACGCGTTGGGTGGTCCTGGCGGCCGAATCTTCCTTCCTTTGTAGAAAATACTTGGTTTTACCGTGCGTTTACCGTCAGAAAAAAACGAGCTTATTATGTTAACAAAATAACAGAATCTCTGCCGCTGTGATGAATGCCGCCAAGCGTGTTTGTACTGAAATGTGTGCCCTAGTCAGAGCTTCCCCTCCCGTCCACCTGGAGCAGGCCGTCAGAGACAGGGAGCCCTGTAGGCAGCTCAAGATTATTCTAGGTTTGCCGTGTGCACAATCGTTTTGTACTTAAGAGTATTTTGTGTGTGTGTGTGTGTCCAGTCTGTCATCAAATGCAGCTGTTTTTCCCTTCGGAGATCTCGTTTCAGTGTTGTGTTTGTCTCAGACTGGTATTCAGTTTTGTATGGTACTTCAAGAAGAATAAAACGATTATTAAAAGTAACGCTGTCTTCCTTGTACTGAATTGTCTGTTTGCTTGCTGAAATCTTTATTTATTTATTTATTATTATTATTTGTAAGAAATATATTTTGGCCAAGCATAATCATTCCACATCTCTCTCAATGCATGCTGGGGTAGGCTCCAGCACCACCGCGACCCTGCCCCGGTTAAGCGGGTATTGATAATGGATGGATGGATGGATGGATGGATAAATCATCCTAAATCCTTATTTGCATTCAATGCAGAATATTTGTAGGAGTGCACGTAGATTTGGCGCCATCGTGTGGTTGAAGTAAATTTGTGTTGTAGGAGATGCTAAAGTCCTCAAATGACCCGATGTACAACTCAATGGCCACCTTGTTAGGTACATCTATATAGTACTAGGTAGGACCCCCTTTTCGTCTCCAGAGCAGCCTGAATTCAGCAAGGTTTCTTCAAGATTTTGGTCCGTGCTGACTTGATAGCATCGCATAATTCCTGCAGATTTTTTGACCACACATTCATGCTGCAAACCTCCCGTTCCACCTCATCCCTAAGGTGCTCTCTGGGGCTGAGATCTAGGGACTGTGCAGGCCATTGGAGTAAAGCAAAGTCACAGTCGTGTTCACAGACCCAGCTTAAGATTTGTCTTTGACTTTATCTTTGAATATGTGTGTGCGTGTGTGTGCGTGTGTGTGTGTGTGTGTGTATGTGTGTGTATGAGCAAATTCGGCTGCCTGGGTAAGATGGTCCAGGTAGTACGTCAGTTCCACAGTGGCATGCAAGCCCCTAGTCTTGATAACGGTGAACCATCTGGCCCCTTCCCTGTAACGCACTGTGTGAAGCAGGGTTGTGTTCACGAGGGTGTGTGTGAGTGTGTCTTTGTGTTTGTGCACGTGTGTGTGTCCATTCGTGTGTGCATGTGTACATGTGTGTGTGTGTGTGTGTGCACGTGTGTGCATGTGTGTGTGTGTGCGCGTGTGTTCATTATGCCAGGCCAAGAGGAAGTCCCGTGGCCTGTGGCATTTAGCAGGTAATGGAAGAGAGAGGTCAGTAACAGTGCTATGACTGGCTGAAGCAGCCGGCAGGGAGGAAGTCTGTCTCAGGGGAGAACTCGTTTAACGGGTAAAATAAGCGAAGAGCGCCGGAGCCTGCACAGCGACTTTTCACTTCCTATTTTTATTTATACTTTTGATTGTATCTCATGTTTTACGTCTGAGAACGCTGTCTTTTCTGCTCATACTTCAGTTTCACATGTTTAATGTTTCTTTTCTTTTTTAAATTATATACATATATAGCCTACTAACACACACCCGCACACACATTATAGAAATGGTGTACCCTTCTGTACTTCCTGGTGCATGTCTTGTTTTTGCACCACTATGACAAAATAGAAGTAACTTTTTAACCAAAGTTCCTGCATACATGACTGCCGAAGTCACAAGGCGGCATTATAAAACTGTCTGCTGTGAAAACTGCCCATCCGTGTAACATCCGCGCCTCTTAATGGAATGTAAAAAAAATCACTGGTAGTTCGCTGGAATTACGGGACTACCTAAAACGGAATTTAAAATCTCATTGGTCAAAACAAAAAATTGTCACTTGTTGCCAGGTAGAGTATATACAACATAACGATTGACCACAATATTTCCCCTCGTTTTACTTCATCACTTTATTTGAATTCTAGGCCTTATCAGAAAATTAAACCGTCTCAGTGGGGAAAAATAATGAGTTCGACTCCGATAGAATGGATAACAGCAGTGCTGAGTGTGATAATGATGATGAACAGTTCAGTTTGAAAAGCCGATGAAGCCGTACAGAGTACTGAAGACGGTGGATTGATCACGAGGCGGATGAAATTGTCAAATGGTTTTAAATGACGGCTAAATGACCGGCTCAAGATATTTCAGACAAAGATTTTACCTTAAAAAAAATCCTGATCAAATAAATACACTCGGTGTAGGACATGAATTACACGTTTCCATGTAGTAGTGCGTTACAGCCTGCGGTTGGATGGAAGGCGTCAAACAGTATTTAGCTACTCCATTAACAGAACCGATTATTTTAACTCAACGGTCAAGCGCCATTTACTCATCTGAATTGGGTATTTCTGCTAGACCTACACGTAGAAGCCGCAACTTGTCGATGTTGGAAGATGCGTGGGTTGTGATTGTGTTACATATCTCATGTTTAAGTAGCCCTTTGCCCGTCACAGACAATGTGACAACTTGTGACTATTTTTATGTGATACGCGCACGGCAAACTCGTGATTGTGCGTCGGTCTGTTGGGAGCTGAAGCTGCAGTAACGCCGGTCTTCACTGAAGGGTTGTACTTTTCTTTAGAAGCGTTGCTGGTATCAGTGTCCACGGTCACGTGGTAACAATCGTAAGTAAAAACAGTGACACGGACCGGAAAAAGTGCAGTTCGAAGGATAGCTTGCAACTCTAAGCACCGTTTGAGCTAAGCAGTCTATAGCCACTGAACGAGGAAGAAAACCTTTACATTGTTGCAGAGATAAACATGAGGGTGGCTGTCTTTATCTTCGTTATTCTCTGCGTACACGCAGGGAATGCTTACTCAAAGCCTTCCTGCGGATACCCACTGACGGAGTGGTGTAGGACTGAAGAGATCGCCAGAGAATGCGGGGTAATGCCGAGTATAACTTTGCCTTGTAAGAAAATAATAGTTTAACGAACATAGCAAATTGTAATATTTTGGACATTGTGTTTACGCGGGCTGTTTCGGATACTTTTAACACAGCCGGTGTTTCTAAGACCCGTTTATCAACGTAGATGTTCGTATTTCGGTTTTGTTCAGCATGGAATTTCCCCGCGCTCGAGTGGAGTGTAGGGTCCGTACTTTCTTTCACTTTAAAGAGTTGGAATTCAGAATAATTAAAGCCAGTGTCTCCGACGAGGACACGCTCGTAGGCGGCGGAGGGAAATGTAATGTCTCGGTCTTTTTTTAAAAAGCCGATGTCTCCTCAGTCTCGCCGGGAGAATTCCCCTGTTCCTTCTTCTGACGTCATCGCCCGTGCGCCTTAGGTTGAGAAGTATTGCCTGGAGCGGAACGCCACCAGGCCGAACCGGGCCGAATCTTCGGTGGAGGTGGGGCTGTACTACGAGAGCTTGTGTCCGGGATGCCGTCAGTTCCTGGTCCAACAGCTGTTCCCCACCTGGGTCATGCTGGGGGACATCATGAACGTGCAGCTCGTGCCCTACGGGAACGCTCAGGTATGCTGGACTGCGTGCGTGTGCGTGCATCCATTAAGAATACTTTAACTTTTACATGTTAATCTTTATCTCTTTTTTTTTTTTCCTCCAGGAGTCGTTTGATGGGAAGAAGTATAAATTTACTTGCCAGCATGGAGAAGATGAATGTTTGGGAAATATGATCGAGGTAAGAGGGGTGTGCGCGTGTGTGTACGTGTGCACCTATTCTTCTGGGGTTTCCCCCTCCCCCCTTCATCTAGGATCATCTAGTGAGGGTTTGTTTGGTTTTTAAGATGCTGCTTGCTCTGTCCTCCCCAGGCATGTGTCCTCAACATGACGGGCAGTGCGGCTTTTCCCATCATCTTCTGCATGGAGTCGGCGGCTGATGTCCTGAAAGTGGCCCAGCCTGTAAGCGCCGTCCCGCACCCCCACCAATACCCCCCCCCCCTCGCGCACTCCTCTCTGCCCCCCCCCCTTCCCCCCGTATGCTCATTTTCATTCAAAACCATAACGGAAAATTTTAACGTGTAACCGGCTGTGTTTTACTCCGACGGTGTCTGGTGTCTAACGAGCGTTGATGATTATCCTTGTTATGGCACGTTATGTCATTAAGCAGGTATTTGTCTTGGGGAAGAGTGAACGTTCCATATTCCTTTAAAGTTTTTTTTTGCTCCAGTCAGATCCCAGACAACTAATGTTCTGTAACGTTCTGTGGCAGCGTTAAATGGGGGCAGTTTATGCGTCTCAGCACGAGAAGGATATCAGTCCGTGAGAACCATCCAGCTCCATATCCTTCATCTTCAGAGCCTTGAGTCTGCAAAAGAGTCTGGCCTCAGTTTGATTCCTCTGGTGAATATTCATGAAGGGGGCGTGGTCAAAGACAGCACTAAGGGTGGCATTGGATGATCTGTCCTTGGACACGCCTCCTCATGAATATTCAATGTGGTAATATATCTTTTGGGGAAACCCCGTTGCCACCCGTAGGGAAATAAGGAAGTGGAGAGAGGAGAATGTGATGAATGCAGGAGCTGGAGTTATCGCTTCATCGTCACAGAGCTCGTTCCAATAGCTTAGTTCCTCATCCGCTTTCATCCTCGTCTTCGCAGTCCTCGCCTGACCCGGCAAATCGATTGAGGTCTTTAAGGACCTCCCGATCTATCACATGCTCAGTGAGCGGAGACCGAGGTGGTTCCCGGAGGACACACACGTGCATTCTTTGCGAAAGTATTTCATTTTGGGAACGCGTGATGTGTAATCGAACCGCCTGTGAATCCACCTCTCCTCGTCCGCCATGTCTGTCGCTGACGTGGCTTTAAGCTGACGCTTGGCTGAGCGAATACGTTCCGTTCGCCTGACGCTCGTTTCCTCCCTTCCTCCATCCCCGTGTCTCATCCTTTCCTCTCTCCCTCGCGTCCTCTGGAGGGGGCGGAGCTAAGGAGCGAGGAACGGACGTGCGGAAGAGACGCAAGGACTGAAAATAAGCGTTTGGAACGAACCCGCAGAGAGTGTGCGGTGGAGTTGCGGTCCGACCCATGACCCCTGACCTCTGACCCTTCCATCTCCAGTGTGTGGAGATCTATGCCTCGTCCGTCTCGTGGGAGTCCATCATGGGCTGCGTGAAGGGAGATGTGGGGAACAAACTGATGCACGACAACGCGGTCAGGACAAAGGCCCTGAACCCGCCGCACAAGTATGTGCCCTGGGTGACCGTCAACGGGGTAAGAGAACGTCACCGCCGCCACCCCGCCGTTACCCACACCGGGGCAAACCTAAACTTCATTCTGTTACCCACACCGGGGCAAACCTAGACTTCATTCTGTTACCCACACCGGGGCAAACCTAGACTTCATTCTGTTACCCACACCGGGGCAAACCTAAACTTCATTCTGTTACCCACACCGGGGCAAACCTAGACTTCATTCTGTTACCCACACCGGGGCATCCCCCAAACTGACATGCCTAAACATTATTGTGTTACCAACACTGCAGCGTCTTTCAAACTGACATGCCTAAACATTATTCTGTTACCAACACTGCAGCGTCTTTCAAACTGACATGCCTAAACATTATTCTGTCACCAACACTGCAGCGTCTTTCAAACTGACATGCCTACACATTATTCTGTTACCCACAGTTTTCCAAACGAAATTAATCAAACGAAATTAACCCAAACCAATGAACCGCATGTCCTTGCAGGAACACACTGACGAAATTGAACAAAAAGCCACGTCAGCTCTCTTCAACCTCGTCTGCAGCTTGTATAAGGTGAGCTTCTGGGACGGGGAGGGGGGGGGGGGTGAGAATGATGACACATCGGGGGGGGGGGGGGGGGGGGGGTCACATGGGCTGTAAATTGAGATGGTGCAATAAAAGCCCAACGAATGTATCAGGTGACAGACTCACCTGTTCCTCAGTGTGCAGCGGGCAGTTCTCATTGGATAAGTGTAGACTGGTTACAAGCAAGGTGTCTCCATGCAGGTGTGTATTTAAATATCAGCCTGCTACCCAGACCCTCAGCCTTACCACCAGTGACCTGGAAACGGCCCATTTAACCTGTCAGTCAGCTGCATGTGTAATGAAGGGGAGGGGCTTTTCAGGCTAAACAAATCGGAACTCCCGTTTTATGGGGAAGATCACGACCACCCTATCAGATTTATTGTTAATTGAAGGTCTTGTGACCTCCTCCAGGGGTAAAAAAAAAAACAATTTCTGTTAACCATTCATCATGCCCAGTTTTCTTCAATGGCATGCATACATAAACAAATAAATAAGTATTATAATAAATTAATAAAATAGTTACAGTTTGTTTGGTATCAAATGAAGTTCAACTGGAAATGGAGCACTCAAGTGGAACCAATTTGCATAGCTGGTGTTTCCTGTACAGACCGTCTTACCGTAACATCAGCGCCCTGAATGAAAGTTCAAATGGTAATGGACCACTCAAGTGCAACCAAATTGTGTAGCTGGTGTTTCCTGTACAGACCCTCTTACTGTAACGCCAGCGGCCTTGTTCTCTCTAGACATTGTTTATGCACAGCTTCTCATACGGGTGGATCAGGCAACTCTTTCATGAACACTTTTAAATGCTAAAATAACTGGGCAGCACAGTGGTGCAGTGGGTAGTGCTGTTGACTCACAGCAAGAAGGTCCTTGGTTTGAATGGCCCAGTCCATGCTGGGATAGGCTCCAACACCACCTGTGACCCTGACCAGGATGAGTGGGTTAGATAATGGATGGATTTTAAAATAACTTTTTACAAATGGGGGGGGGGAGGATGAACACCACAGTTTGGGCTCACACTGACATGAGTCAGAGGGAGAAGCTTCATGTGCAGTTTACAGGCCCACTTGATCCACCAGCAGGGGTCGCTGGTGAGCAGCGAGATCTTGTCATCCGAGCCAGCCGAAATCCTTCTGAGATCCAACTCGAGACACCCATGCGTAGGGCTGCCAGCTACAGTCAGCGCTGGCACAGGCTGGATTTGCTACCAGATTGTGGGGCCCCCGTCTACACACTAGAACAAACACCCACGCACAAATGTGTATTTGAAAGAGCACCAGGGTGTAAATTATTTCAGACTGACTCTGATAAAGGCATTAAGAAACAGAGGGAAGAACACTGCTGCTGGTGCACTTTGAATTGTCTGTGCTTTGGTCCATCAGTCCACTAGAGGGCACTGTCTACTGTCACTGTTCCACCTGCAGGGATCCAAGCCTGCTGCCTGCACTGGAGCCAAGCAGAGCGTGGACCACAGAACAAGCTTCTGTTAACACCAGCCAATTGGTCCTTCTCCCGGGAGTATCCACCAACACTATCACTGACTAGCATGTAGCTGTCCCTGTTATGAGTTGGGCTCAATTCTTCATTTTGCACTGTTTTACAATTACAGACTGTAATTTCCATGTGATTGTTAACAAATGAAATGGATGCAGTAGGCAGATTAACAACTGAGCAGTTTATTAAAGTATTTTTTAAAAATGAATTTGGTCTCATTTCTGGTGTATAAGTTTTTTTTTATTTTTATGAAAAAACCTATAAATAGTTTCATCTACATTTTTGAATTATTTTTTTTTTTACTGAATTGAAAATTTAATGTGATTCCCTATTTGAAAATGCACTATAGTTTATGCCCACAACAGCAGACTCGAACGTGAACAACCGATGACGACAATTCTGTTCTCATTTGTTCATTTATGCCGAGTTGGTTGTTATCCTGTACTGAAACCTTTGCCTTGTTTGTGGTCCTCCTTAAACTGCCCATCTCTGCGTGCTGGGATACATTTTTGAGTTTTAGGCTGACCTTTGAACTCTGATTTATCTGGTTGGAGGACATGCTGGTGTGTGTGTGTGTGTGTGTGTGCAGTAGACACCCTGTGACCCTGAGCTGATGCAGAGATGTTTGGGTTAGAAATGCAGATTTAATGAAGCTGAAAAGATGCTGAGAGAGGCTGAGTGTCATGTGACTCTTCTGGATGTCACATGACGGAGTGTGGCACAGTGGGTAAGGAACTGCGCTTGTAACCGAAAGGTCGGAGGTTCGATTCCCGGGTAAGGACACTGCCGTTGTACCCTTGAGCAAGGTACTTAACCTGCATTGCTTCAGTATATATCCAGCTGTATAAATGGATACAATGTAAAATGCTATGTAAAAAGTTGTGTAAGTCGCTCTGGATAAGAGTGTCTGCTAAATGCCTGTAATGTAATGTAATGTCATGTGACATGCTCAGCCCGTTCCTGGTTGGTGGTTGTTGTGTGCTACTCTCTGTTCCAGCCAGTAATTCTGGCTTATTGTCTTAAACCGGGGGTCTGCAACCCCGGGTCCTGGGTGTCGGCGTGGTCTGCTGGGTCCCTTTCATACTCGGTGTACGCATCACATCACTGAGCGATTAAAGCCTCTGCTTAGATAGTTAAGTCACATCACCTGACTACTTGGGTCTGAATAGCTTGCTGATTTTAAGGTGAAAACAAAAACCTGCAGAAACCCACGGCCGTCGAGGACCGCTTAGCCTCTTTAGTCAGTGAATGTAGCATTTCAGTGCGGAGACACACCAAAATAAATAACATAAATAAATGAAAACACGTTGTCTGTATCCCTCCTGGACTTGAGACCTGAGATCCCTGCTCTAAAAGAGGAAGTAAGATGGCCAAGGATACCAAAATGGTGGGTGTGAGTAATATCAAAACCTTGGTAATGCCATGACAAGCTGCTGCAGCATAACATAGCGTAACGTTGCGTAGCATAACATAACGTAGCGTAACGTTGCGTAGCATAGCATAACGTAATGTTGCGTAGCATAGCATAACGTAGCGTAACGTTGCGTAGCATAACATAACGTAGCGTAACGTTGTGTAGCATAACATAACGTAGCGTAACGTTGCGTAGCGTAGCATAACAACATAGCGTAATGACGAGAACAGGCCGTTCATCCCAACGCTCGCCATTTGGTCGATCGGTGGTCAGTCGGTGTAGTGCTGTACCCCCACACTTCCACCGCTGCCTGCCCTGCGCCCTTATTCAGTAGAGATAGACCTAATTTTTTTGTCTTATGGACTAAAAAAAACACTTAAACAGTTGAAAGGAAATTGAAACACTTTAGGATTTAACTGCTGTCCAAACAGGAGCTCAGAGACGTCAGAGAGAATCTGAACTTCCACTGCAGAAGGTAACATCACCCTCTGGTCCAAAGGTCTACAGTTGCGGTCCTGAAGAGCTGCAGCGTTGTTTTGCTCCCAAGCACTTAAGTGGCCAATTAAAACAGTTTATTACACCTTGCATAGTTTCCTGGGTCCTGGTTGATTATCGTTTTATTTTTAAGGTGAAAAAAAAACCATCAGCCCCTTTAATAAGAATGTGATTAGTCCCCTTGACTGGAGAGTGTAGACCTTGGTCTTAAGCTCAGTGGGCTAACTGTATGTTTTTCGCAGACTATTTGATGAGAAATGCAGTTTGAAAGCCCATAGAAGACTTGCCTTATTATACACAAACAAAAGTGGCTTTTACATTTTCAAACGGCTTTGCCACGTCAATAAAAGTGACCATTACCCTTCAGCGTAATATGTGTGATAAAGACTCACAGAATCAGTCAGTTTTTTGTTTTTTTTTACCGTAAAAGACAACCTTTGCTCGCTGTGTATATTGTACATACTGTGTGTGTGTGTGTGTCTGAATTGGCGTCAGAGCATTAACACTATACAAACACCATGAGGTAAAAAGATTGACTGGTCAGCAAGTTGTATTTTACACTTTATTCTTGAAAGTGTTGTTAATTACTTACAAAATGTCGAAGTTGGGAATTCCTGGCTTATGCCAGGAATCAAAAAGTCAAAATATTATCAAATACATTTTTAACAAACACTGACTTCGACTGTGTTACATTAGGACTAGTTTCCTATCTCTCTGATTGATTATGAAAACTTTGACATTCACTGTCGCAAATAAGTTAAAGTAAACTAAGGTAGGTAAACTTGAATAACTGCTAAATAACAAAAAACAACAGCTAAAAAATTATAAACTGCTCAATCGACAAAAAAAATATGTGAAATACAGATCCCACAAACCATTGGTGGACACTCACGTGTTCATTTCCCGTTTTTCTTTTTTACGGAAGCCGGCAGGTTCGGAGCATATCTAGGGTGCCTCACGCACACGTTGCATTGCTTTTATGTTTTGTTTCTATTTTATGCGGATAGCTTGGTAGTGACATATCTAACGCACAATGGAACTAATTATTCAGGAGCCTTTCCTGTTAGTGGCTGTAATTATGATGCGGTCGCTTCTTATATCAAGATAGCTTGCAAGCGAAGAGTGCGTGTAGCGCGCCGCCTGTCAAAACAGTGTTGGTTAATTACATCAGACTGCGCATGTATTACGCTTGTGTTTGTAATGCTGATGTCCTCACTTTGCATCAGAGCTTCTTTCTGATCTGGTCAATCAGCTGTTTGCTTTTATTGAGACAATAACGTTCTTATCGGCGGTGTGTACTTCTTGAAACCTCCCACCTACTGTTATCTTGCTGACTCACGTGACGGTCGGGCATTTCATGAACTTAGAACTTGTGCGGCTGGACTTAACCCGAGTCTCTGTTTCGATTTAATGAATTTTAGCTGCTAACGTTACCGTTTGACTGGGCTAGCTAGCCAGGTAGGTCTTTCTACAGCTACAGCTGATCCGGCGTCATGGCATCGTGCTAATTGGCTACCTACAGTAACATTGGGTCATCTAGTTTAGTATCTAGCTTTGCTCATTTGAATTTGTTCTTTTGAGCAGCAGATCCACCGTATTTCCTTTGAAAAATTTATACCAAATGCTGTATTTGACAGAAATATATTTTCTGTCTGCTTTGCAACACGTGCGATAAGCGCTAGCTACAACTGTCAAGAAAAACTACAGTGGGCCAACTAAGTGCTAACCGGCGTTAGCCACGGATGTTGCTTTGGATTGCGCCAGCAGAGGAAAAGTAGCTAGAAACATGATTGCCCGGCCCGGTAAGGAGTTCCTTGTCCGGATATCTGGCTACTGGAAGCCGTTGTTCAAAGGCAGGTTTCTTATAGTAACGAACACGGTTACCTGTGGAGGTATGCTGGCTGCCGGCGATTTAATCCAGCAAACCCGCGAGAAACGAAGGATTCCGGAGAAAACGCACGACTGGTTCCGGACAGGTTAGTGGCAACCATGTTGCTAGGGTCAAGTCTGGTTACGGCAGTAGTGCTTGGAATTGTTTTAGTACTGCTTAAATATTTGTGTGTTAAATATTAATGTAGTTCATTAACATAGTTCAGGGGGGAATTTAAAAACGATAATGAAACTGACACAATAGACCATGCGCTAATGCTTTTTTTCCATCACGTTTTCATTGTACCGTCTCATAAGTGGACGGGTTGGGTGCGCTTGATGGCTAGTTAAGAGCGCGAGGTTAAGATCGATGTTTACCTGTGCACAATACGCCTCCTGTAGGTCGCATGTTCGCTGTCGGCTGTTCCATGGGTCCCGTCATGCACTACTGGTACCTGTGGTTGGACAACCTTTTCGTTGGCCACGGTTTGAAGGTCGTGGGCAAGAAAGTTATGCTTGACCAGCTCATTGCGTCACCCGTCATGGGGGCCTGGTATTTCTTAGGTAAGATTCAATTACTTAACCTTTACTGCGCCATTGCGTTATTTTGGTATTGCAGATGGCAGACCCCTGTATTCCCCAAACTGGAATGCTGCCTGTGTCCGTGGAAGTAGAGTGACATTCCAATGAATGGTATCCAGTCTGTGCAAAGTGAATATTCGTGACTCATGATCATGAAGGCACTGTGTGATTAATTTCTTTACAGGTCCTTTTAAATTGAATATTGTCTTTTGAAGATCCAGGAAAACTTGGTGCAGCCAGAGTACTGTATAACCCTGATGTCCAGCACCAGGCCGCCAAGCTAGGTTTTAGTGAGGAGGATAAATTGGCCAGCAGGTGGCGCTCTGGTTCAGGGCAGCGAGCAGTTTGGCCGTACTGATGCGCGCGCGCTTGCTGCAGTGGTGTGTTTTGGACAGGTGTGCAGGTGTGGGTGTGTTCTTTCCACAGGTATGGGTGTGATGGAAGGCCACACCCTCTCTGAGGGACTGGAGGAGTTCAAAGGAAAGTTCTGGGAGTTTTACAAGGTAACCCGACTCTGCCTGGAAAAGAGGTTCATTACAGCTGTCCCTGTCCTGTCTTTAAACATCTGCGTGAACGTCTCTGAAAGCGCTTCAGTTTGCAGCGTTGTGAAAAAGTTTCGGGATTTTAACGTGTTTCGGAGCGCAGTTGTTGTGTTAATGTTGGACAAGTTTATGTTCTGTTTAAGCCTTTGTTTTAGCATTGTTTCTCTTTTGTGCGTGCGTGTGCATGTGTGTGTGTGTGTGTGTCTCCTAGGCTGACTGGTGTGTGTGGCCTGCAGCCCAGATGATCAACTTCTACTTCCTGCCGTCCAAGTTCCGTGTGCTGTATGTGAATACCATCACCTTGGGCTGGGACACCTACCTCTCCTACCTCAAACACCGCGTACGTACCCCTCACACACACACACACCCTCACCTCAAACACTGCATACCCCTTACACACACACACCCTCACCTCAAACACCGCGTACGTACCCCTCACACACACACACACACACACACACACACACCCTCACCTCAAACACTGCATACGTACCCCTTACACACCCTTACACATTTTTTGTTTTGTTATTTTTAAATGCGTCTTTCCTTGGACTCGTGCCTTGCTGCTGAGTTTATCTTGCCGGCGCATCGTGAGACTGACGGGTTGTGGTTTGCGGCCTCCTTTTATTCATCAGCTGTATCTTTTGTTTTAATTTCCATGTCTGCAGGATTCGGGTAGAATTGATCTGTAGAAGTCAAAAGCTGTAGGTAGTTAAACTGCGGTCTTTTGACATTGTAAATTTTAATAAATCTTATTTTGATCATCAGTTCATTAATTGGTGTGTTTGATAATAATTAGTGAGTGAAATCAAATAAATTATATATATTAAGTGAGGAGTTTTAGCACTTGCGTTCTGTATTCAGGCTGTCAAACATCAAACGAGGGGTCGGTCAGCTCCTGAAGCCAGTGGATTCAGAAACCGTGATATTTAGAGTTCTTACCTAACTTAAAAACGCCACTAAACCCTTGGTAAGAAGTGTACACTTTTCCATGTCCCATTTGTAAAATTACTTTCTAGTTCTGTCACAAAAATGTAACGGTGTACCATTGGAGAATACAGGGTTGCGGGGTACCGTGGTAACGTCCTTGACCTCTTGGGGTTTAAAAGGGTTATATTTTAAAATATTTTCCCAAATCTAGTCATTGCATTATCAAATCTGGCCAGGGACCCCCAGGGGTCAGTGGAGCGATCCCTTGTTCAAAACCCAGGGGTGCCCAACCCTGCTTCTGGAGATCCACTGTCCTGTTTGTTTTCACTCCAAACCGAACAAAGCACACCTCAGTCAACAGGTAGAGCAGGGCTGCCCAACCCTGTTCCTGGAGATCTACTGTCTTGTAGGTTTTCATTCGAACCTTAACAAAGGACACCTCATTCAGCAGCCAGGTTTCGTTGAGTTGCTAATTAGTAGATTCAGGTGTGCCAACTTAGGGATGAAATGAAAACCTTCAGGTTGGAAGCTCTGTAGAAACAGGCTTGCTCACCACTGTCCTGGAGCAGGGCCTGATGGGGGAGCAGCACAAGCGTTCACATGATCACTGAAACCAGATCTGGTCTGTCTGTGCCGGCAGGACACCGTTCTGAAGGACGCGCCGGAGATTGCCGTAGCCGAAGAGCCTGTGCCGACAGCCACCCCGGTGGAAGAGAAGCTCTGATCGTTATTACCCAGCCGTTTGAAGTCCCCCTTAACAGCATCTTTTAATGGTTTTATTTTTTCCATTTGTTTCCCACCTCCGCTCTCACTGCTGCCTGATTTCTGACATTCCTGTTGCTCTCATCAACTCTGTTTCAAAATGAGTTTTATATGGTGGTTTTTTTTTTCCTACTGTAATTTTTAGAGCTGGGTTACTCTGAACGTTTTATGATTGGGTAGAGGACGTCGTTTTTTAATCATGCGAAGCTGCAGCCACTGCCAGACCTTTCATTCACTCCCGTTTTAAAAACATGTATGTGCATCAGTATTTATGTATATATATTAATATGTGTATATACGCACACTTACATAGGCACGCACAACAATAAATTATTTGAATTAGTTGTCGTTGGAAGAGTGTTAATTACCTTTCTTAGCTTAAAGGACGCCAACCGCTGTTATTGGCAGTGGGAAAAGCGGTGCGGCTTGCCTTAATTGTAACCGCAAGTGCATCTCCGTAATGGGTAGAAACTCCTGGGCCTGCAGAATCCCTAGGTTCCGATTTCCCTCAGTGGACCACAGGTAAGTCAGTGTGAATACGCATGCGCCTGACGAAGCAATACAAAGTCATCAGTAATGAATGATCACGGTATCATAACATTGTTAAATGCACGTGTGAAATACTACACTGTACAAATATTTGAATGTCTGTAAAAAAATGTATTTAGAACTTTAATTTGAAAAATAACTAGCGAAACTTTTTGCATTTGGATTAGCAAACCACCATCAGTTCAAAACTACTGTAGCACATTTTATATTTTAATTTGGACTCAGATTTTGTAAATGATAAATATGTCCAGCCAGTTACTTATTTGTTTTAATAGAATGACCCTTTCAAACAAGAAACAAGGCCATGTTAAGCTGTACAGTCGCGAATGTCTGGGACGTCTCCAAATTAAAACCCAAAAAAGCACTGGTGCGTTTCCTTTCTGCAGTCAGTATTAATTTTTAAGCATGAATAAATATCCACACGCGACCACATCTGAAACACTTCCAGTGCGCAATGAGCTGTGCTACATTGAAATAAATAAACTGCTTTCACTAAGCTGGAGAGCACAACCATCATCCGCGTATTTTGGCGATGTGTAGTGGACCTGGGATGCTATGGACCTATGTGTCTGAAATAAAGTTAAATTGAATTGAATTGTAGTGGCTGCACAGCTTGAATTGTCGAGAGAAAGTATTTCAAGACGAACTAGTTGCTGTTACGAAATTTTTGTACGTTGCTGTGCGTTTTCTAGGCTACGTTTCCTTAGTGCGAAGTATCACAGTAAATGCGTGCTGCTTCAGACTTCTCGTCGCAGTTTTCAACTTTAATGGCTTCCACGATCAGATAAAGGACGAATGCCGAAAATTGTCATTCTGTCACCAGGACAAAAAAAAAAGAGTTTTGCTTTGAGTGTTTTAAAAAGTTACATGTTTCATAAAAGAACACAGTCAAGTGAAAATTAAAAAAAACTTTTTCAATGTAGGCTAATGCCTTTTGTTTAATCGGGGGTATGTGGGTTGGTTAGCTTATGTTATTTACCCGACGATTAAAGTTGTTAACGTGATTATTCATGGTTTACTGCTTTAACGAAACGTCACATTTAGCACCCTTTGCTTTTCACGAAAGTAAAAAGGCTAACTTCAGTATGTCGCTCATAAGTGTACCGACCCCTTCATTGCCCCTTTCCTTCCCTGGAAGAAAACGCCTTTGGAAGTGAAATCGGACCAAAAACTGCGAGAGACCGGAAAGACTAGCATTCTGTGACGCTGGACGGCGTGTTCCACATTGCAACACATTTAGCTATATTGTTTACGCCTGTCGCTGGTATGCGCACGAACGGCGTCATTGCCTGCGAAATAAAGGATCGGAGTTTAAAACCCAAAACGTTTTATTGATGCGCGATGTGTGCACGTGCAGGTATAGAAGTTGGATTCCGTGGCGCACAACAGCGTATTTAGTTAAGTTCGTCACATACATTAAGCGATTTGCGCCCTTGTGACACTTCCAGTATTTATTAAATAAAGCAAACTCGCGACTGCACGTCGGACAAGGCATCAAGTTCGAGGCTGAAACCCTTTTTTTTTTTTTTTTTTTTTTTTGAAAGAAGACGTGACACGTAAGAAACCAGTTGTTACTGATATGTATTGCGTGTTCAGCAATCTCGACCTTACTGTACAAAAATGTAACGACTGTAGGTCTGTTCAGGCATCTAAATTGGGCAGTCGAGTATGGTAAATCAGCCAGTGGCATTTGACTGCTGGACAAGTCGTGTCGTGAGCTTTAGTGGCTTTCACTAGTTCCTGCACATTTTAATAGCCTTTTCGTGATTGCTTTGCTATCACTGAACAATCACAGCAATCGCGATTGACACAATCTAAGTTGGATGTTAGCTACCCGGCTAGCTCGCGGTTGGGGAGAGCCAAAAAAACAGCAGTGGGAGCCGTGGCTCGGCTCCTCCGTTTGTGACCCAGATCTCCAAGATACTGTAAAATGTAGGACATTTCTTTCTTTCCTGTGATTCTTAGTTTTACAGATCACTTTCTCGCAGTTCTGAAAACAGACAAGCTGATTGGTAGCTTTCCGTGGAGATTTACTGTAGTTGGTGTGTAAGCGCAAACCACAAATCTGTTAAAGGCCAAAACCTTACATAGCTGTATACCGAAATCCGCTATTTGTATAGTGTATATAAATATAAGGGGTAATCAACGTAGAAATAGTGCATTTTCCAACCATACTACCATGCTAATTTGCCACATCCGTCTCCTCAACTGACAGCAATTTATTTTAAATACTTTACTGTTTTATGTGTCTATTTTAAACTTTTCATATAAGCCAAGTATATGGTTTTTAAAAGAATAATACAGTTTTGCTTACATAAGATTCACCCGTGTTTCATTGTTTCCCAAGAATGTTTGCGCTTCCTTAAGCAGAAATGACCTATTACGCCAAACTTTTAAAAAGTTAAGTTTGCACATTTAAGTTATTTAGTGTATTACATTATCATATGGAGGATCGTTTTAATTTGAATATTCAGCAAATGTGTACATCTCAGATGACGGCTTTGTTTTGAGCTATGTTCCAAGTCATTACCATCGCTCAGTGGCGAATTTAAATCTGTCTGCTGTTACCCAGTGTTGACGTGACAATCTATTGTGTTTACTGAGAGTAGAAGACAATACTGGCCTGAGGCTAACCCGTTTAATAATCAGACACGTAAACTCTTTCATCGTTAACTTTATTCATTTGTGTAGTGTGCGTAATCTTAAATATTTCGCGCGAACTGTACTTTTTTGTTGACGTAGGGTTAAGTGTAATGCAGCGCGAAGCAGTTTGTGTCTGCCCCACGCTAAATCCAAAGGAATACGGCAGCGTGTCATATAATTATACGTTTGTATTCCTCTCATCTGCCTGGGGTGTTAACGCATGGAAAGAACCCCTGACACACAGACGGAAAAGTACCAGTGGTTTCCTCTAGATGGCGAGCGCCTTCCATTCTTCGCCCGTTTGTCTCGTGTTTTGAGCTGGAACTGAGTACAGAAACTGTATGTCCGCGATGTGGTTAGGAATTTCATGCTTGTTTATACATGTATTAGTGCAGGAGACTGCGCGCGCCACGGCACTTAGATTAAACCTCTCCTGTCCCCGCTCTCTTAAACAAATAAAATTCAGTGTCAGGTTAGTGTTTACTAGGCAAATATTTGCTTTGCAAATGCCAAAGCCTGCACCCTTTTAGATTTGGGAGAACATTTCTCTGTATCAATATTTGAATTGGACTCCATTTTTTTAGTTGTTGTGAACCTCAGATATATCCTAACCTATGTTCACTGGGTCATTAGCGAATTTCACAGTTGAAATCATGCAGCATTTAAAAAAAATGTTACACAAGAACATTTGACCTTTGCCTTTATTATGCGTCTATGAGCTTGGATTGTGCTTGTGTGTGTGTGTGTGTGCGTGCATGGAGATGTTACTCTTGCCAAGCAGGTGTAAAGATCCCAACGAAAGTTGAGACGTGGCGATGTGTTTTAGGGAAATGCAGGGTGGCCCAGTTGGGGGGGGGGGGCAGGGGGCGGGTAGGAAGGAGACTGTGTTTTGTACGGCAATCCACACCCCCCCTCCCCCCCCCCACCATGTCTCTACGGCTCAGCCTCAGCCTCAGGTGTTACAGGTGAGCGGCTGACCCCCCATTTTGCCTCTGTGTTTCAGTGAGACTCAGTGAGTCCTGGACAGCTCGCCAGCTGAGGATGCAGAAGAACAGGACTTCCAGATCAGGGTCCTTCCTGTCCACGGAGGTAAAAGGCGATCCGTTTTTCTGCCTCCTGCAGTCGGTCACATGACTTGCCAGCTCGCGCGTCACAGTTCCTAGGTTCTTGCGTCCGCTGTCGGTGACATTAAACTCCTTCACGTCAAACTGATTGTTTTTGTTCTTATCAGACGTGATTGTGAAGGCATCCGTCTCGGTCGTGCGGTCAGACACTTGGAATTTGCACGTTCATAAACTCTTATCAGTTTGTGGAGATGCCCTTTCACCTGCCGTCTTGACTACGTCAAACGGTGAGGTCGCCCGCGGGTCGTCCGGGGTGTTGCCTGAAGTAAAATCAGAATCCGCACAGCGTGCAGGAAGTCAGTGTGAACCTTTAAAGAAGACACTGTGTTTTGCACCTTGTAAATAAGAAAAAAAGGTGGTTTGTTTGATGGCTGTCCGCTCCTCCTCTCAGAAGTATGTGTCTGACTGGGTGCTCCTGTCCTTGATGGGACAGTTCTCAACAGAGCAGGGCCTCAGACGTGGTCCTGGACCCCGTAGCGCATGTTTGGGTTTTAACCTCAGAGTGGCAGCATGCAGGTAAGCGCTGTGAGCTTCACGTTTCTGATGTCTGTTGAACAGACCCGGGTCAAATGCGTATTTGTTTTGGATTCAAATACTTTTCTACGCTTTACTGATCTTGTCTGGTGTGTTGGAACCAATGAAACACTCTCAAAGAGTGCAAACCCCGCCTTCTGGTCATATTGGCAGGCTCAGTTACGCCAGGCAAGATCAATAGAGCCCAGAAAAGTATTTGAATCCAAAACAAATACGTGTGATATCAGGTCAGAAATGGCCGTGTGCCCCTGCAGTGTGATATCAGGTCAGAAATGGCCGTGTGTGCCCCTGCAGTGTGATATCAGGTCAGAAATGGCCGTGTGTGCCCCTGCAGTGTGATATCAGGTCAGAAATGGCCGTGTGCCCCTGCAGTGTGATATCAGGTCAGAAATGGCCGTGTGTGCCCCTGCAGTGTGATATCTGCACTGCAGGGGCACCCAGGTCAGAAATGGCCGTGTGTGCCCCTGCAGTGTGATATCAGGTCAGAAATGGCCGTGTGCCCCTGCAGTGTGATATCAGGTCAGAAATGGCCGTGTGTGCCCCTGCAGTGTGATATCAGGTCAGAAATGGCCGTGTGCCCCTGCAGTGTGATATCAGGTCAGAAATGGCCGTGTGTGCCCCTGCAGTGTGATATCTGCACTGCAGGGGCACCCAGGTCAGAAATGGCCGTGTGTGCCCCTGCAGTGTGATATCAGGTCAGAAATGGCCGTGTGCCCCTGCAGTGTGATATCAGGTCAGAAATGGCCGTGTGCCTGTAGGGAATGAATGGTCCGTATTCACAGCCCTGGGTTTTTAGCCTGATCAGCTCATTCGTTCATCAGCTCACGTGACACGGCAAACAGCTCCTTTAGACGGCGGTTACATTACATTACATTAGAGGCATTTAGCAGACGCTCTTATCCAGAGCGACTTACACAACTTTTTACATAGCACTTTTACATTGTATCCATTTATACAGCTGGATATATACTGAAGCAGTGCAGGCTAAGTACCTTGCTCAAGGGTACAACGGCAGTGTCCTTACCTGGGAATCGAACCTGCGACCTTTCGGTTACAAGCCCAGTTCCTTACCCACTGTGCTACACTCCGTCCTGTTACATCTTTAGCGGGGTGGACAGGTGGGACCAGAGGGGGCCCTGACTGCCTGGCCTGCGGGCCGAACACTACGGCACAGAGCCGAACCTGCGTTTCAGCTTCAGGGAGACACGGATGGAAAAGGAGTTGAGCGCGTGTTCCCCCACACACCTGGACAGGTGAGGAGTAAAGAGATAGAAGCAGTGTGTTCTCCGGAGTCGAGTGGTATTGAATCTCGGTGGTATTGAGTCCCGGTGATATGGAATCCCGGTGGTATTGAATCCCGGTGGTATTGAATCCCGGTGGTATTGAATCCGGGTCATATGGAATCCCGGTGGTATTGAATCCCGGTGGTATTGAATCCCGGTGGTATTGAATCCCGGTGGTATTGAATCCCGGTGGTATTGAATCCGGGTGATATGGAATCCGGGTGGTATTGAATCCCGGTGGTATGGAATCCCGGTGGTATTGAATCCGGGTGATATGGAATCCCGGTGGTATTGAATCCGGGTGATATGGAATCCCGGTGGTATGGAATCCCGGTGGTATTGAATCCGGGTGATATGGAATCCCGGTGGTATTGAATCCGGGTGATATGGAATCCCGGTGGTATTGAATCCTGGTGGTATTGAATCCAGGTGGTATTGAATCAAAGTGGTATTGAATCAAGGTGGTATGGAATCCCGGTGGTATTGAATCCCGGTGGTATGGAATCCTGGTGGTATGGAATCCCGGTGGTATGGAATCCTGGTGGTATTGAATCCCGGTGGTATGGAATCCCGGTGGTATGGAATCCCGGTGGTATTGAATCCAGGTGATATGGAATCCTGGTGGTATTAAATTAGCTGTGTGTTAGGAATTGAATGCCTGTGTGAAAAGTGGCCTGAGTTTGCTGGGTGCGGTTGCCATGGAGACGGAGACTCCAGAGTGTGTGGTCGTGGTTTGGGAAGGTGGGGGGGGGAACCAGCCCCAGAGCTGCGAGTCCAGCGATGGAGGACCTGCTAATTAATCTTCAAAATTAGACAGGAAGAAGTGGAGCCACTTGGGGCTCTAAGACGTGTCTGAGTGTGTGAGAGTGTGTGTGTGTGTGTTTGTGTGTATCTTTGTGTGTGTGTCTGTGTGCGTCTGTTTGTGTGTCTGTATAAACAATTTAAGAAGTAACAAAAAAACAAAACGTTAAATATGTAAAACGAAAGTTAAGCACAGAAAACACTGAGACCGCAGCAGGAAGACAGATCAGATATGTGCATGAAGATAAGAGCCAGGTCTTGACTGTATCTTACGCACAGGAAAGGGGATGTTAGATGGTGCCAAAACCGAACACTGAGCAGTCTGTTCACTTTCTACTTCCACTGAAGGGTTTTAAAAAAAAATAAATCTAGCCCTTATCTGTCATCTAAATCCCTGCTGTGACACTGTTGTCAGTGAGCATTGGCAGACAGATCTTTGGGGTCTGTTTTTTGCTTGCGCTGTACATCGTCTTATGACTTAAACATCTTCCAAGGTGCTCATTTTCCTCTGTCTTTCCTGCCCTGACGAGATCAGTCTTCAGGAAGGAACCTTGCTTACTGTCTTATCTTGTCCTTTACTTCCTGTTTTCGACACGGATCATTGTATCCCTTCTTGATGGGGAACTGGAAGCGTGCCACCCTTCTTTACGAAGTTGATTTTTTTATTGATCTATAAATATTTATTTCTACATTGAAAATCCTGGGTCTGTATTCATAAAGAATCGGAGTAGGAGAGTTGATGTCGGGTCGCTGTGCGCTATAGGGAGAAACTGTGAGGCTGTTTGTGAATACAGGCCCTGGTCATTGTGAGGGTGCTTCAGCTAATGACCAGCTGGTCTTCCTGGATGATCACTTCTTGTTTCCTGGAATGCCTGTTGTAAACTGGTTTTTCCTGAAAGTCAAATAAATCCGCCTCACTTGCCCACTCAGCCTAAAAAAAGCTTTGTAATATTGTTAATGTTTTTCATTTAGCAAAATTTTCATTTTACAACAGGTTTTGTATTAAACCACTGTTTGTTGGCCACATTTCTCAGAGCGTTCCGTGTGTTATTGTTCTCGTTTAGCCTGATTAAAGTTAGCGCTGTAGGTTGTAAAAGGATGCCTGTGCCCTTGTGTGTGCAGGGAGCAGGTCTGAGATGGAGGAGGCCTGGGGTCTCCCGGGGGAAATAGGGTTTGCAGCTACACTTCAGTAACCTCATTACCTACAGTACAGGTGCTCTCCTGAGCCCAGCCACTCCTGTGTGTGTGTGTGTGTGTGTATGTGTGTGTGTGTGTGTGTGTGTAT
>NC_049206.1:2086497-2101497 GCF_013347855.1 Anguilla anguilla
GCAGTAACTGTACGCTCTACTGTTGATGTAACGGTCACTACTGGAAAGCAATGGAGTTCTAGAACACTGACTGACTTAGAATGTTGGAAAACAACGTTCCACAAAACCCTTCTCTACTTCAAAGGGTTACCGGCAGTAAGGTAGGAAGAGCTGGGGGTGGGGACGAGAGGCCATTTTTGTTTTGCATGTTATTTGATGCTGCTGAGGTGACAGAATGGCTGTTTTGTCCAGCAGATCACCTGCTCTGCATAGTGAGGTCAGGTCTGCAGGTCACCTGACGCATGTCCTGTTTCCTGAAATTGCTGCAGGAGGCGGCTTCTGTCACTTCAAGTGAGGGGCGATTGTTAGGGCACAGTTAGCGGGAGCTTTGATGAGCAAGACGTGCCTAAGGGGGAATAGTCAGAATAGAACTCTGAGGGAAATCGAAGGGCAACGGTGGGTGTGAGAGCACTCTCCACCATTACATTACATTACATTACATTACATTATAGGCATTTAGCTGACGCTCTTATCCAGAGCGACTTACAACAGTGTAACCAAACTCAGGATCAAGTCCACTTAAGTCCACCATCCTCATGTCCCTGCGTGACTTCGAAGAAGAAGAAGAAGGAAAAAAAACAAGAGAGACAGAGAGAAACTGCAGATCACTTAACCACAGATTTCAACCTGGGGTGAACGAGGCCTGTTTTTCATCACAAACGGTGGCGTCTCAGCGCGGTGTGAAGCGGCCTTTGCTCTGTCGTTTTGGGTTTTTTTATCCCCCCCCCCCCCCCCCCACGCAGTGGGAGCATGGCGGCCAGGCGGTTTTTATGGAGCTGCGGCGTTTCGAAAGTCACATGACAGGCCCGGCGGGCGTGCGCGGTCAGCCCGACGTGTGCGGGCGTGCTCAGTCATGACCCTGATCGCATTAGCCCCGCCCACTTCTGCCAGCCCGCCACCGCCTGGTGACAAGGACATAAAAATCCCCCGGCAACGGAAATTAGATTCAGATCCGCTCGTTTCCACCTCCCACCCCCCCCCCCCACTCCCCTCCCCCCTCCACCAGGGGGCCTCAGCTGTGAACTGCCCTGTCAGGGGAGGGACATGAAGAGAATTTGTTTTTAATTTATCTTTGTTTTTTTTTATTTGAATTGATGATGCCATTTGGGATCAGTTGTGCAGCAGATTTTCCCTGTAGGCAGTACCAGGTTGTTCTACCAGTTGTGACCACATGGGGGCTCCATGAATAGTGTCCTCTGCTGGTGCTTCTACTTCACCTCTCTTCGGAGATCCCCACAGTGTGTCATTTTAAACAAGTTTGTGTTTCAGTGTTACGGCAATGATGACATAAAGCTTTCGGTTACGCTGGGCTATAAAACGCTATTCCAGAAGTAAAATTAGACTTATTGTACATCGTTAGAAAGCTTATTCTGTCGCATATTGGATGCATTAATTGCCAATCAAACAAGATTGTACTACAAAGGACGACGACATCGTAAACAACATGTGTGGTATTACGCACAGCTATTTTGTAAGGTACCCAGGCATCACAAATGAGCGTATATTTCACAAACGGATTGTTCAAGACTATATGATCACTCATTTTCGAATTTTCATCTCTACACGTAGAACCAATGGTAAGATTGTATATTTATTCCATATTGAGTCCCAGATATTGACAGTAGAATGACATGGTATAATTTTAGAAAAATCCCTCTTTTTATTTTAGTGTGCAGTGAGCAGTGTTTTTCACAGCTGTACAGGCATACCATCGGCTATTGTCGAGTTTATCTTGTTGCTATGACGGAATACGATTTTTGAGTGGTGAAAGAATTTTTTTTTTAATGCCCAGATAGACACTATTGTCCAGTGTCTCATGCGTAGGAGGTGTAGTTACAGATGAAACTGCAGGGAGGGGGTGCTTGGTAAATGCATGACCAGTGCGTCAACGGTGGCGCGTAGAAACTCCATCTTTGGCACAGCTGTCCTGAATCGTCTACTTATTGAGCCAGAACACAGAGTTACTGTTTTCAACTCATAATTTGGTTGCAGGAGCACTGAATGTCTGAGTGGAGCAATCTAGGCAGCATGCCGACCACTAGGGGGATTTCACATAGGGGTTAACTAGTGTCATGTGACTCAGTCTTCATGAACCACACGATGGGCAAATGATGGTGTTTTTGCAAACGCGTTGGTCAGTCGAGCCCATTGCAGGTTTTCTGAATCCCCGTTCCTGTCTGTGATGTCAGTTACAGAAATGCTAAATTATCCAAAATGGTTTCATTCCTTTGGTATGTGCTTGATTTTATTTTATTGTGTAGAAATATATAATTTTTATTTTATTTTTTTTTGTTCTGTGAATGACCCTTTGCTGTCTGTCCCTCCCTTTGGCTCGGAGTCTCTGCTTCCTCCTAAACTGAGGCTTTCCTCTGCTGATGTGGAGGAAGTCATGTGGCAAGATAACAATGACCCCAGTGTGTTGTGGGAAACTCAGATGCAGGGCAGTCGCAGAAAAACCCCGTTCGGTATTCTCATTAGCGGCGAAGCGTTCAGCCCGATGTGTTCGGTCCGAGGTCCCGAGGTCACAGGACGCAGCGCTGCCTGTGCACGGTGCCGCTCGTCGCGGGAGCGCCATCTGCTGACTGGTTTTAGCAAGCGCTCCCCTCCTGGCTGAATTTCCATCAGTGAGCCTGCACTGTAGCTGCTCTAACGGGCCAGCTCTGTAACCTCTCTGTGCTGTGGGCTTCATTTGTTTATTTAACGAGCTGCTGGGTGGCTCATCCTGTTAAGGCTCTGCTCCAGTGTGTGGATGGGCCCCATGGTCTGGTATCTGTTAAGGCTCTGATCCAGTCTGTGGATGGACCCCACGGTCTGGTGTCAGGCTTCATCAAGCACGGCATTGGCTTTACTCCTGAGTCCCAGTGTCGCAACAAGCTATCTGACATTCTAACAACCCCTCCCTAACGTACTCACAACCCCCTGCTAACGTCCTCACAATCCCCTGCTAATGTCCGCACGACCCCCCCAATGTTTCCCAGGCGGCCTCCTCGCCCACCCCCCCCCCCCCCACCCCCCCCCCCCACCACCCCATCCCACAATTCCATACTCTCTGGGTTTCCCCCCCCTCATCCTGTGCTGTTTACCCGCAGTTGTGATTCTGTATCTGAAGTTATTCTGTATAAACGGAAGTGTGAGTTTAAGGCTGACTCATTGGCAAACTTTGAAGCAACGAGTGCAATCGCACAGGACTTTTTTGGGGTGGTGAGGGGGCGGGGGTTGAGGGGTTGCAATTTGAGCCACAGATCTGTCCTGACCCTGGGGAGGTTGCATAAACCCCCCCCCCCCCCCCCCCTGCCCTTTCTGTTTATAACACTCGTGGGTCAAGTGATCCCATCTTGGCCAACATGGAGAAAGAAAGCAGATCTCTGGAGACATTTAGGGACATCAGAAGTGTGTGTGTGTGTGTGTGCTGTGTATGTGCCTGTGTGTGTGTGCTCTCTGAGTGTGTGTGTGTGTGTGTGTGCGTGTGCTTTCTGTGTGTGTGTGTGTGTGCTCTGTGTATGTGCATGTGTGTGTATGTGTGTTTGTGTGTGTGCTCTGTGTGTGTGCGTGTGCGTGTGTGTGTATATGTGTGTGTGTGTGCGTGCAGTCTGTGTGTGTGTGTGTGTGTGTATGCTCTGTGTGTGTGTGTGTGTGTGTGCTCTGTGTGTGTGTGTGTGTGTGTATGCTGTGTGTGTGTGTGTGTGTGTGTATGTGTGTGTGTGCGTGTGTGTGTATGCTCTGTGTGTGTGTGTTTTAGTGGGGGAGCACTCTTGCCTTAGTATGTTCCTCTGGCAGGCCTCTCCCATTATAAATCAGAGGGCCAGATTTAGCCTGGGGGGAGGAGCTTAGCCCTCTGTAAACACAGCAGGGTAGAGATCCCTCACACCTGCGTTGTGTCACCACGACGATACCGCCACCACTACTCTGCTCTGAGACCAGCCGCTGATACCGCCACCACTACTCTGCTCTGAGAGCAGCCGCTGATACCGCCAACCGACTACTCTGCTCTGAGAGCAGCCGCTGATACCGCCAACCGACTACTCTGCTCTGAGACCAGCCACTGATACCGCCAACCGACTCTGCTCTGAGACCAGCCGCTGATACCGCCAACCGACTCTGCTCTGAGAGCAGCCGCTGATACCGCCAACCGACTCTGCTCTGAGAGCAGTTTGCTGGACAGTGCAGGTTTTTGGGTTCCTGTCTGATTCCCCCCCCGTGTTACCCTTTGGGAGGGGGGGAATGGGGTTTGGGGTGTACCCCTTCTTTTAGCCAGCGGACAGCATTCAGGCTTTGGGCCTCTGAGGGGCCCTCTGCTGTGGAGAAGAGGGTTCGCGGGAGGAGTGTTCGCGGGTGCCGTGCGGGAGCAGGACTGGATTATGGATGAGCCGGTGTCGGGGGGCGAGCGGTCCCCTAGCGGAACCCGGCTGATCAGGCGTCCGCCCCCCGCCCAGCGCCTGTGCAAAGGGCGGTCCCTCGGCTGGTCCCCCCCGGGGTCCCCCGCCAACTCCCCTCAGAACTCGCCCCCCTCCTCGCCGTGCACCTCCCCGCTGCTGATGCGCCAGCCCATGGCTCGCCGAAACCTGGCGCAGAGCCGGCGCTTCACCCTCGCCCACCCGCCCAGGTACGGCCGGCGACCTCTGACCTCTGACCTCTGCTCTCTTCCTGCAGGCAGCACTCACCTCAGTTACCTGGCTAGAGCATGCTTACAAAGCCTCCAGCCAGCCGGTTCCTTGGCCTCTGAGTGGTTTTGTCTAGTTAGTGTGTTTGTGTGTGTGTGTGTGTGTGTATGTGTGTGTGTGTGTGTGTGTGTGTGTGTGTGTGTATGTCTGTGTGTGTGTGTTCAGTACGGTAGTCAGGAGCAGTACGCTGTGTTCAGTACTGTAGTCAGGAGCAGTACGCTGTGTTCAGTACTGTAGTCAGGAGCAGTTTGCTGTGTTCAGTACTGTAGTCAGGAGCAGTACGCTGTGTTCAGTACTGTAGTCAGGAGCAGTACGCTGTGTTCAGTACTGTAGTCAAGAGCAGTTTGCTGTGTTCAGTACTGTAGTCAGGAGCAGTACGCTGTGTTCAGTACTGTGTTCAGTACGGTAGTCAGGAGCAGTATGCTGTGTTCAGTACTGTAGTCAGGAGCAGTTTGCTGTGTTCAGTACTGTAGTCAGGAGCAGTACGCTGTGTTCAGTACTGTAGTCAGGAGCAGTACGCTGTGTTCAGTACTGTAGTCAGGAGCAGTACGCTGTGTTCAGTACTGTAGTCAGGTGCAGTACGCTGTGTTCAGTACTGTAGTCAGGAGCAGTACGCTGTGTTCAGTACTGTAGTCAGGAGCAGTACGCTGTGTTCAGTACTGTGTTCAGTACTGTAGTCAGGAGCAGTACGCTGTGTTCAGTACGGTAGTCAGGAGCAGTACGCTGTGTTCAGTACGGTAGTCAGGAGCAGTACGCTGTGTTCAGTACTGTAGTCAGGAGCAGTACGCTGTGTTCAGTACTGTAGTCAGGAGCAGTACGCTGTGTTCAGTACTGTAGTCAGGAGCAGTACGCTGTGTTCAGTACGGTAGTCAGGAGCAGTACGCTGTGTTCAGTACTGTAGTCAGGAGCACTTTGCTGTGTTCAGTACTGTAGTCAGGAGCAGTTTGCTGTGTTTAGTACTGTAGTCAGGAGCAGTTTGCTGTGTTCAGTACTGTAGTCAGGAGCAGTTTGCTGTGTTCAGTACTGTAGTCAGGAGCAGTTTGCTGTGTTCAGTACTGTATTCAGTACGGTAGTCAGGAGCAGTTTGCTGTGTTCAGTACTGTAGTCAGGAGCAGTACGCTGTGTTCAGTACTGTATTCAGTACAGTAGTCAGGAGCAGTTTGCTGTGTTCAGTACTGTAGTCAGGAGCAGTTTGCTGTGTTCAGTACTGTAGTCAGGAGCAGTACGCTGTGTTCAGTACTGTAGTCAGGAGCAGTTTGCTGTGTTCAGTACTGTAGTCAGAAGCAGTTTGCTGTGTTCAGTACGGTAGTCAGGAGCAGTACGCTGTGTTCAGTACGGTAGTCAGGAGCAGTTTGCTGTGTTCAGTACTGCAGTCAGGAGCAGTACGGTGTGTTCAGCGCTGTGCTTGTGTTTGTGTGTGGGCCTATGAGAGTCTGGGACAGGGGAAAACACACAACTGACCGTGTTTTACATCATTCAAATTCTTGGCTTAAGTTTCCTCTTTTACATGAGTTTTCTTTTTCACTGCGTGGGTGCTTTTACTCTGGGGTGAAACCTCACTTGCTTATTTTAAAGGGTCCATAGCTGCTTCACTGCATTGATGCTGTGTATTGTGTCAAATGATTCCACTTTTTCATACAGTTTTACATTTATACATTTACTCAGTCATTGGCTGCACAAACCGATTGGCTCCTCTGCTTGCAGGGAGCAGGGACCTGCAATCCGATCTTCCTGGCTGTGTGTGACATCATAAAACTGTCAGAATCACCGTTCCATCAGTCTGTTTTTGTCGGGGAGGGGGGGGGGCAGGTGGGGAGTCTTTCAGTCTCTCTTACCTGTTTTTGTAATGTAATGTAATGTTTTTCTGCCGCATTCTAGAAGAAAAAGTGTGCGATTAAAAAGAAAAAAAGACAGCCGAAGCTCTGGCCTTTTTATTATGTGAATGGAAAACCCACGTCTGCCGTCTGCACCCTTTCCTGTTTCCAACCCCAAAGCGCTTTTTTATTTATTAAACTGCTTCAGGACTGCTATAACATACCTTATGGTTTTTAATTGGATGTAAACTGTTTGAATCTGTCATTTGATTTATGGTTATAGGCTGGCACAAGTTAACGTGCATTTAGTGCTATATTGATAGCACTAGCTGTTCTGGGAACGTTATTATCCTGGTCTGGCTCTGTCATAACTCTGCTGGATGTACTTATTTCTCTTATATTGTAAGTCACACTGGAAAAAGGTCTCTGCCAAATGGAAGCGTAATGCAGTGTGTACGGCGATGTGGCCCGGTGTCAGAGCTGTGTTTGAGAGTGTGTGTACATTAGGAGACTCATACGGTGAAACAGACTGTCAGCCTAAAGGAGAACCAGGACTGTCTGTGTGTGAGTGGCTTCACGCTGGGAGTAATCACGATGGGGGGGGGGGGGGGGTTTGAGTTTTTATTTTTTTTGAGGGAAAAAGATTTGAGGAATCGCAGGATGTCAGAGGAACTGCTTTAACCAAACAAGCCGTAATTCTGCCAGTCTGAGGAGTTCTAAAAGCGGAGGGCGACTGATGCCGGTCGACCTTTGGGATTTAGGGAGGGGAGAGGGGCAGGCGGGAGGGTCTCTGAGCACCGGGATGGGGGGTTGTCCCAGGCCAAAGGGCAGCCCAGATTACATTAAAACTCACATCTCTCTCAGCCCAGATTACATTAAAACTCACATCTCTCTCAGCCCAGATTACATTAAAACTCACATCTCTCTCTGCTCCAGTTACATTAAAACTCACATCTCTCTCTGCTCCAGTTACATTAAAACTCACATCTCTCTCTCAGCCCAGGTTACATTAAAACTCACATCTCTCTTTAAGCCCAGGTTACATTAAAACTCACATCTCTCTCAGCCCAGATTACATTAAAACTCACATCTCTCTCTGCTCCAGTTACATTAAAACTCACATCTCTCTCAGCCCAGGTTACATTAAAACTCACATCTCTCTCTCAGCCCAGGTTACATTAAAACTCACATCTCTCTCAGCCCAGATTACATTAAAACTCACATCTCTCTCAGCCCAGATTACATTAAAACTCACATCTCTCTCTGTTCCAGTTACATTAAAACTCACATCTCTCTCTGCTCCAGTTACATTAAAACTCACATCTCTCTCTGCTCCAGTTACATTAAAACTCACATCTCTCTCAGCCCAGATTTCATTAAAACTCACATCTCTCTCAGCCCCGATTACATTAAAACTCACATCTCTCTCAGCCCAGGTTACATTAAAACTCACATCTCTCTCAGCCCAGATTACATTAAAACTCACATCTCTCTCTGCTCCAGTTACATTAAAACTCACATCTCTCTCTGCTCCAGTTACATTAAAACTCACATCTCTCTCTGCTCCAGTTACATTAAAACTCACATCTCTCTCAGCCCAGATTACATTAAAACTCACATCTCTCTCTGCTCCAGTAACATTAAAACTCACATCTCTCTCAGCCCAGATTTCATTAAAACTCACATCTCTCTCTGCTCCAGTTACATTAAAACTCACATCTCTCTCAGCCCAGGTTACATTAAAACTCACATCTCTCTCAGCCCAGATTACATTAAAACTCACATCTCTCTCTAAGCCCAGGTTACATTAAAACTCACATTTCTCTCTCAGCCCAGATTAAAACACAGCCAAACTTCTACTACACTATAACTGCACTGCGGTCACTGTTCTCCAGTTCCAACTCTTTCCCACTCTCTCTCTCTCTTTCTCTCTCTTTCTCTTCCTCTCCACCCATGTCTCTCTCTCCCCCCTCCCCCCCCTCTCTCTCTCTCTCTGTAAGAGGAGTGCCGTGGTGGAGTGCCAGAGGGCGGAGTGTTTTGGATGATTTGCATAAAAGCAAATCGATGATGTCTGTCTAGCAGGGTAATCTGAGCACCCAGACAGCACCCTCTCTACCCAGGCTTCACAGTGAAGGTGTGGGGGTGGGTCACTGTCCCTGTGACTGCACCCCCACCCAGGCTGAGTGACACACGGGGGGGGGGGGGGTGAGGCATGGACATGCCCCTGCCCTCCCCATCATAGGGAAAGTGCAGCGCAGACCTGCAGTCCGGCGCGGTTCGCGGTTCACGTTGGCGAGCGCTTGGCGTCTCTGAGGATGAGCGAGATCTCGCCGTTCGCCTCAGGCTCCTTCCGTCGGCATTCCTGCATCGGGTACGTCCCCCTCGGTCCCGAACCGTCTCCGTCCCACTGCCAGCTGGACGGCTAGCTCCTCTCATTAAACAGTATGATCACTGAGCAGTGCTGATACACTGGAGAGTAGATCGGGGAAAATATGCCCCCAAAACAGGGTTGTGTGCCGCTGAGTGCAGTGGTTATGTGCAGTGTGCAGTGTGCAGTGTGCAGTGTGCTGTGTGCAGTGGTTATGTGCAGTGTGCAGTGGTTATGTGCAGTGTGCAGTGGTTATGTGCAGTGTGCAGTAGTTATGTGCAGTGTGCAGTAGTTATGTGCAGTGTGCAGTGGTTGTGTGCAGTAGTTATGTGCAGTGGTTATGTGCAGTGTGCAGTAGTTATGTGCAGTGTGCAGTGTGCAGTGGTTGTGTGCAGTAGTTATGTGCAGTGGTTATGTGCAGTGTGCAGTAGTTATGTGCAGTGTGCAGTGGTTGTGTGCAGTAGTTATGTGCAGTGGTTATGTGCACTGCTGTGTTTAGTACAGTGGTGGAGACGCTCAGGTTCTGTCAGGAGCAGTGTTCTGAGGAGGCACAGTTTTGTTGGGAGCAGTTTTTTTCGAGAGTGAACAGTTCTGTCAGGAGCAGCTCAGTGAGGAGGAACAGTTCTGTAAGGAGCAGCTCAGTGAGAAGGAAGAGTTCTGTTAGGAGCAGCTCAGTGAGGAGGAACAGTTCTGTTAGGAGCAGCTCAGTGAGAAGGAACAGTTCTGTCAGGAGCAGCTCAGTGAGGAGGAACAGTTCTGTGAGGAGCAGTTCAGTGAGAGGAACAGTTCTGTTAGGAGCAGCTCAGTGAGAGGAACAGTTCTGTCAGGAGCAGCTCAGTGAGAGGAGCAGTTCTGTCAGGAGCAGCTCAGTGAGAGGAACAGTTCCAGCAGGAGCAGCTCAGTGAGGAGGAACAGTTCTGTCAGGAGCAGCTCAGTGAGGAGGAACAGTTCTGTCAGGAGCAGCTCAGTGAGGAGGAACGGTTCTGTCAGGAGCAGCTCAGTGAGGAGGAACAGTTCTGTCAGGAGCAGCTCAGTGAGGACAAGTGGCTCAGTTTGGAGCAGTTCCATTGGACCCAGAGGAGAGCGGGAAGCTAAAAGAGCTGGAGCAGCCATAGCAGCAGGTTTGCTAGTCAAATGGATGCAGATGCTAATCTGTTAGCGCTGAGCTGCAGGCTGCTTGAGGCTGTGGGTGGAGCCTCTGGAGCACTCAGGGGTCGTTCCGAGGTCAGTCTGCAGGACGGGTGAAGCGGTGGAGAGACTGTGGGCACTGACCCCCAGAGCGCCGCGGTTCAGCGCTGATTTGAGTATGGGGATTAGTGCTTTACAGCAAGCGGCAGACAGTTCCTAGAGATCATGTGAGAGTGGGTGTGAGTGTGTGTGTGTGTGTGTGTGCGTGTGTGTGTGCGTGCGTGTGCAGCTGGGAGAACTTGTGCACGTCAGGACAGCAGGGCCACGCATTTTCAGAATTAAAATAACAACACCCAGGAACCCGTCCCCGACCCCCCCCTCCCCACCCCCAGCAGCAGCCCTCCATCTTCTTCCTTCTGATGAAGGACGGTCTGCTGTGTAAACCTCACACTCTGAGAATACTTTTACTCAAATAAAAGGTGTCACCCCGATACAGGGTCGCTCTGTCCCGGTCTGTACAGACCTTTCAGCAGTGAAATAATATTCATTTCTACCCGGTGAACTTTATTTTTTCAGTTTATTATCAGAACTTTATTTGTTTTTTATTAAATTTAAGGCTCATTTTTGGCCTTTATGTAGTAACTTCCATTGCTGTCTACTAATATCAGTGTGTTCATGGTTTCGGGGGGTTTGGGGGGGTTGGCAGTTAGGGTGACTGACTAGGTTCTATGGTTCTGTGAAGTTTATGGAACTGTGTTGTGACAATGTTCCACGGCTGGGCTTTTGAAGGTGTGCAGCAGGGTTGTGTCTAGAGTGCCACCTGCTGGCCAAAAGTTGCAGCTCCTCTGTGGTGTTCTCTCTGGACTTTACAGTGTACTACTGCATTTCCCAATTTTTCTGTATCAAAGATTCATCTTTTTGTGTGTGTGTGTGTGTGTGTGTGTGTGTGTGTGTGAATGTGTGTGTGTTGGATGTGTGTGCATGTGTGTGGAACGGCTCGTGCAGGTATATTAGCAGAGGCTTTCACATTGGCCTGTTTTCACAGACCTCTCACGCAGAGAAGAAAGCTCTGCTGTGGAACATCCGTAGCACAAGCCGAGTTCCTGCACATTTAGAAGAATGTCAAATATTTTAATGCCGGCGCGCAGCGTCAACTGCGATGCATTTAGTTGCCACTAGGTGGTGTGAGAGTCTTAGCCGGACGCATACACGGTGCAAGATTGACAGGATGTTCGAGTCGCATGCATGGCGAAGTTGTCTATTCTCTTATCTGCATTGGCATAAATTTGAGCAGGTTATTGTATATTGTTTACACACAGACACACACACACACACTTTTACATGTGGTTACACAAATGGACACACATGCACATATAACACTCAGGCACGCAGATTTATACACAAGCTCACTTACAGAGTTTTGTAATAAATATTTATCACTTGGACAGATGTAGTACTGGTAGTAATGATAATAATAGTAGTTCTTATTATTGTTATTATTATTATTATCAAAGCAATAATCATAGATATAATCCTAATAAGTGCGTGTTCGTGGGTGCTCCTCATAACTGTTTGGATTCCCCTGAGTCAGGGGAGAGAGGGCAGCTAAAGGGTTAACTTTCTGAGAAGGCTGGAACCCACTCTGTCGTCTGGCCCCGCCCCCTGACCCCGCCTCCCCTATTCTGCTCTGACATCACAGTGAAGTCAGGGAGACTCCACCCCCCACCCCCCCCACTCAAGCTCAGTTCAGCTCAGGACTGTCGAGGGGAGAGTGAGGCAGGGGGAGAGATAGAGAGAGAGAGAGAGAGAGAGAGAGAGAAGGAGGGAGGGAGAGACTTTGAAAAAGAACGCAGAGACACATGGAAGAGTGTGAGAGATAGAAGGAGTGAGAGCAGAGGAAACTGAAGAACAGGAGGCAGTGCGTGTGTGCGTGTGTGTGTGTATGTGTGCTGTTTCTCTGAAGAGACTGTATAGCTACTGAGGAATCGCGCTGTGTAAAAGTGAGAGCGTGTCTTTGGGGGGGAGGGGGTGGTGTTTGTTGGGGGGGTGGGGGTGGAGGTGCACCTCGGACAGACTTCACTAACTGGCATGATCCTGAGCAGCCAGTTTCACACCCGAAAAACACCCTCAGAAGGACCGACCTCATCAAACCGGCCCTGTACAGAGAAGAGGAGCGAAGGAGAATTTTTTTTCCCTGAGATTTTATCTGTTTTTCTTGTTTTTTTCATCAGTGGTGGGGGAGGGCTGGTCTGGGGGGGTTATGGGGAACTGGAGCATTCTGACAACAGGAAGAGATACAGACTGAAACCTCACTACCTCTGAGAGAGGGAGAAAGTGAGAGAAAGAGAGAGAGAGGGTGAAAGGATGAGTTTGCCGCTGAACAGTCCGATCAGCATTGGATCCCCCTACGCAGTGAACCGTCCAATCAACATCCGCAGGCGGTATGCATGTTCCTAACTTACACACACACACTCACACACACACGCGCGCACACACACACACACACACGCACGCGCACACACACACACACTCACACACACGCACGCGCACACACACACACACTCACACACACGCACGCGCACACACACACACACACACACACTCACACACGCACACACACACACACTTACACGCGCACACGCACACTCTCACACACGCACACTCACACGCATACACACACGCGCACACGCACACACACACACACAGACACACACGAACACGCACATGCACACGCACACACACTCACACGCGCACACACACTCACACTCACACACACGCACGCGCACACACATACACACACACACCATGCTGTCATACGCTGTGTTTGCTTGCTGTTTGCTGTTTCAGGCAGGGTGTGTAGTTTGTATCCTCTCTTAAAACGGGCCTGTGCTTGTGTAGGTGTGCAGGGTGGGGTGTGGAGTGGGGATCCTCTTTTAAAACTGGCCTGTGCTTGTGTAGGTGTGCAGGGTGGGGTGTGGAGTGGGGATCCTCTTTTAAAACAGGCCTGTGCTTGTGTAGGTGTGCAGGGTGGGGTGTGGAGTGGGGATCCTCTTTTAAAACAGGCCTGTGCTTGTGTAGGTGTGCAGGGTGGGGTGTGGAGTGGGGATCCTCTTTTAAAACAGGCCTGTGCTTGTGTAGGTGTGCAGGGTGGGGTGTGGAGTGGGGATCCTCTTTTAAAACGGGCCTGTGCTTGTGTAGGTGTGCAGGGTGGGGTGTGGAGTGGGGATCCTCTTTTAAAACGGGCCTGTGCTTGTGTAGGTGTGCAGGGTGGGGTGTGGAGTGGGGATCCTCTTTTAAAACGGGCCTGTGCTTGTGTAGGTGTGCAGGGTGGGGTGTGGAGTGGGGATCCTCTTTTAAAACGGGCCTGTGCTTGTGTAGGTGTGCAGGGTGGGGTGTGGAGTGGGGATCCTCTTTTAAAACGGGCCTTTGCTTGTGTAGGTGTGCAGGGTGGGGTGTGGAGTGGGTGACTCTGCCTCTCTGTGCAGAGGGAGCCCTTTGCCTTCCTTTGGCCTGACTGGGGTCTAAGGTTCCGGAGATCTGAAATGATCACATGATCCTGAGGTTCCGTAGTGATCGCTCGGTTCCCAGGGTCTGAAATGATTCTAAGGTTCTAAGGTTCTAAGGTTCTAAGGTTCTGCGGTGATAACATGGTTCCGATGTGAGCTGTGAGTCGTGTGAAGGGTTGCAGTGCGTTCTGAGATGCCACATAGAAAAATGGCCGACAGTTTGTGGAAACCGCAGCTAATTAGTGGTTTCGGCAACTTCAGCCACACCCACTGCAAACGGATATACAGAATCAAGCATGCAGCCGTGCATGCTCCATGGACAAACATTCGCAGTAGAATAGGTCACACTGAAGAGCTCAGTGACTTTCGACGTGGCACTGTCATTTGGTGCCACCTTTCCAACTTTCCAACCCCTTTCAGCTTGTCAAATTGAAATTGAAATGGGCATGAATCTGGGTTTGGGGAATGCCAGGAGAACGCTACCTGCCCGAATGCATAGTGCCAACTGTAAAGTTTGGTGGAGGCAGAATAATTGTGTGCTTCCATCTTTGTGGCAACAGTTTTGGGGAAGCCCCTTTCCTGTTTCAGCATGACAATGCCCCTGTGCACAAAGCAAGGTCCATAAAGAAATGGTTTGCTGAGTTTGGTGGGCAAGACCATGACTGGTCTGCAGAGAGCCCTGATCTCAACCCCATCTGACACTTGGATGAATTGGTATGCCAACTGTGAGCCAAGCCTTCCACCCAACAGCTGTGCCAGACCTCACTAATGCTCCTGTGGCTGAATGGAAGTGAATCTCTGCAGCCGTGTTCCAAAATCTAGTGGAAAACCTTCCCAGAAGAGTGGAGGCTGTTACAGCAGCAAGGGGGGGGGCAACTCCATATTAATGCCCAGGGTTTTGGAATGAGATGTTCAACAAGCACATATGGGTGTGATGTTCAGGTGTCCACATACTTTAGGAAATGTAGTGTATTTTACATGGACAATACATCCAGTTAAGTCCTGCACTTGTGACAGTTGTTGATGTAGTTTTTTTTGTACATGTGGTTTTGTTGGGACGTGTTAGAAACATTTAAAAGCTGAACTCCAAAGCTGAAGTCGTACAAATGCACCTCCACCTAAATTAAATTTTTTTATTTTTTAAAAACAAAGGCCTAATTTTTGTGTCGGTAGTTTTCCCTTTAAACCGTGTGCGCACTGTATCCTGTCAGAAGGCAGGGGGAGAGGCTGTGGCTGCCGTGTGGTCGGTGCGATACCGGTCTCTGTGGTCACGCCGGAAACGCCATTCTGTGAAAAAGCGAGAGACCTCTTCTCAGAAAGTCACCGGCGGCGATCCGACCAGCGTCAGCGCCAGCGTTAGCGTTAGTGACAGCGTCAGCGTTAGCGTCAGCATTAGTGTCAGAGCCAGCGTCAGCATTAGCGTCAGCGTTAGCGTTAGTGTCAGCGTCAACACTAGTGTCAGAGCCAGCATTAGCATCAGCGTT
>NC_049206.1:2106497-2108297 GCF_013347855.1 Anguilla anguilla
ATCAGGAAGCACCTGCTCCGACTCGTGTTCAGTCTGCACACTGCACAGAAACGCTTTCCGCAGAATCCACTTTCCATCGCGAGGACCGCGTGCTAAGTTTGTTTTCAAAAACACGCCGCTCGTTACGCCCGTGAATTCTCGTAGTCGCCGCTGATTCGTTTGGAGGGCGACTCCAGGCGAGCGAGTCATTGCCAGGGTTCCTGAAGACAGCCAATCGGCTGCGTGCTCGTCGCGTGAACCCGAAAGACCGCACGAGTTTTGGCGTGTGGCAACGGGGCGGGCCTGTCGCCGTGGTGACAGGGAGGCTGCTCTGTGAGGTTGATCATTTCTCCTGCTCTCGCGTGGCCTCCAGCTGATCCCATCAAAACCACGGCAACGGCTCCTTCCTGCTCCACGGTGGGGGCTGGGGGGGGGGCTGCAGTAACACTGTCCTCCCCCAGCACTGAAGCATCCGATTCAACTGGCCAGCCAATCCGGTTGTCCCGTCGGGACCTGTATTAGTTGTCAGTCCGATGGGGTAGCTCTGGGGGTGGACTCTTAATTCTGCGTCCACACGGGCCCTCTTCGTCCCCGGCTACACCCTCCGGGTCGTGCCCGTGCTCTGCCGCTTTGGCGCACACCTCCTTTTACGTTTCGCCCTCCTCCTCCTGGCCGGGTGTCCCGCTGCGAACGAGGTGCCCTCTCACTGCGGCCACTTCCTGTCTCAAGCGTAAAGCTAAAAACGCACTTTTCGCGGCGTAGTTTGTGGTGTGGGATGTTTTTATGGTAAATTCCCATCAGTCTTGGCCTGGTCCGATTTGGCTCAGTTTAGAACAGTTTGGGGCCACCAGTTTGGGTATTACCTTACCAAAATGTGCGTTGTAAACTAGAGTGAGATGTCATGTAAGACCCAAGTGTTTAAATCCTTAAGTGCTCTGTAAATGTTTGTATGCGGTGCGTAAAAACATTGGCCTGTATTTCATCACCATTTGTCCAAGACTTTTATTTTGATGAAGAAACGCGAGCAATACCCTTTTCCTTCGCAGACTCAGTTTATTTTGTTTTCCTGATCGCTGAACTCGCTGAACTGTGTTTGTGCAGAGGTAAAAATCGTTAATCTTTACTCATCGTTATGGGCGAATGCTGATTGGCTCTCGGCCGTTTTCACTGTCCTAGACGGAATCCATGTACGTCTGCGCAAGATGACATCACTGATGGTGGAATTCAAACGCAGTCACCATGGCAACCTAAATTCCTATAGAGTAAGCTTCGTCTTTCATTAGCATGAGGAACTGGGTGAGGTGCATGGTGGTGGGGAATGGGGGGGGGGGGGCAGGTAGACTAACATTGCAAATTAATTATTGAGGTGGCCAGTGGGGGGGGGGGGGGGGGGGGGGTGGGGGGGGGGGTGAGTTGAGCGTTAGTGTTGGGGGGGGGTAAATAAAGGGGGTGTGGGAGTCTCGGGGGTGCCCTGTGTTTGGGGCTGTGGAATGGTTAATCTGGAGAAGTGCTATAAATAGAGAAGTCACACGCAGCAGCGTCAGCGTGGGGGGGGGGGGTTTGAGATATTTTTAGACCAGCAGCTCCAGAGCCCGCCTGGCAGCCAGAGCACTGCTGCTCTCCCATTGGACGAAACAGCCTCATTCACTGAAACTGAGGTGGGGGGGGGGGGGGGAGCGTGTGAAGCAAGAGGAATTCATGACTGTCACAGAGAGAGCACGCTGTCCTCCTCCCTCCAATCACTCAGCATCCCGAGAGCACGTCCTGGTGTGTGTGTGTGTGTGTGTGTGTGTGTGTTACGGCTAGCCCCTGGCAAGGTGC
>NC_049206.1:2108397-2110897 GCF_013347855.1 Anguilla anguilla
CAGCCAGTCAGCGCATCCAGCCAATCAGCGCTCCGGCTAATCAGCGCTCCAGCCAATCAGCTCCAGCCAATAAGTGGCTCCAGCCAATCAGCGAGCAACCAGTCAGTGCTCCTGCCAATCAGGTGTGACCCTCCCCTGGTCTGGGGGCCTCACAGTGCGCCACCTGGGGCAGTTTCACCAGGGCGAGCATCTGTGTAGTCCCCAGGCTTCTGTTACCCCAGGAAACGGTTCTGCCCACCTGCCAACCAGCTGTGCTGTTGGAGGATCGCTGCGCAACCTGTCAGAAAGGGGCCTGCTGGTTGGTTGCTTTTTGAAAGCAAACGCTTGTGTGGCGTTTGATTGGCTCTGGCCTTGTGTTTTTGAAGGGAAGAGAGCTTGAAGAACTGGGAGATCACCTGGCTGTCCCGGTGAGCAGTGAGACACACACTGTCATCTTTCTCCGCACCCGCAAAGCCCTGCCCCGCCCCTGCACCCCCCACACCTCCCCCCCCATGAGCCACCAGCCTCTGTCCCTCCCCAACACCCCCCACCCGCCATAGGACTCCGCCCTCGCACCTCAGCAGGAATTGCAGGCCGTTCCCAGTACCCCTCCTGGCTTTCTATCCCAGTTTAGCCCAGTTTATCTCAGTTCAGCTCACTTTTGCCCAGGTTAGCCTACTGTAGTTTTGTTTAGCTCAGTTCGGCCCTCTTCAGCCCAGTTCAGCTCACTTTCCCCCAGGTAAGCCTACTTTAGTCCTGTTTAGCCCAGTTCAGTTTTGTTTAGCCCAGTGCAGCTCACTTTCTCCCAGGTTAGCCTGCTTTATCCTTGTTTAGCCCAGTTAGGCCCTCGTCAGCCCAGTTCAGCTCACTTTTCAGCTCACTTTTGCCCAGGTTAGCCTTCTTCCTGTTTAGCCCGGTTCGGCCCTGTTTAGCCTGGTTCGGCCCTGTCTGCAGCATGCACACTGTATGTAATGAGGAGCCGCCGTGTCCGCGGCTGGCCTGCTTGTGCACGGCCCCGGCTTCTCTGCGCGGACTCCTGGGCTCGCCCGCCCTTACCGCCATCTGAGCGCATGTCCACTTCCTTCCTGCGGCCTCTCAGTGTGTCTGCTTCCGCCTCTTACTGTGCTGTTGTGGGTCAACGTTTTCAATGAAATTAAATAGTCCTGTTTCAATGCAACGCTTACAAGTGTTATATCAGTACGTTAGGCTCCCAAGTGCTATACGTCCATTTTTAACGGTATATGATGGGGTATAGCTATCTGCTTAGATAGCGGTATGTTCTGGCGCATGTGCAGAACGTGGGTATGTAAATCAGCTGTCGCTGTTTTGTTTGTGGCTGTGAATAAGGAAACAGTTTTCAGATGACTAGCAAGGCATCAGCATGGCTTAATGAAGCTGTGTCTCTTTTCACTTTTAAAGTTTAAAAATCTTTTTTTTTTTTCAGACACGGGGAAGACATGATTGTGACTCCGTTTGCGCAGGTGAGTTCTCTCTGGTTGTGCTGGTTGTGGATAACTGACAGTGAGCATATTTCCTTCGTCATTGTAAGAAGCATAGCAGGCCCAACATTTCGACACGGTCCCCTCTCTCGCAGGTCCTGGCCAGCCTGCGCACGGTGAGGACCAATTTCGCCATGCTGACGCACCTGCAGGATCGCGTCGCCAACAGGTAAGTCACACAGCGCCCACGCGAGACACTGCCCCCTTCTGGAGGGGAGGGCAAACGACCGGAGGAGCCTTTGATCCTTTCTGGATTGGCGTGGAGCTGTCCTCAGGAAGACAGACAGACGGATGTTACCTGTGCATACCTGTACCGCTGCTGTTGGCCGTCCGTGCGTCCATAAACCTGCAGACAGACAGACACCGCCGTGGAGTTTCACATTAAAGGCTTTGATTATCTGTCTTCCTTTGGGGATTTATGTGAAGTTGTGGAGTGTGATATTGTTGTGAATTTGTGCTGTACGCTCATGGAAAGTGCTAATTAATGGCTCACTATATATCATTGCCATTTTCCAAACTGTCAGGTCACTTGTTTCTGTAGACACAACTGGTTCAGCAATGTAATGTTTCTGTTTACATGACTGATAAGTAAAAGACTGATTGATATTTTAATGAATGAATTAATTAATTAATTAATTAATCTAAAGCTGTTGAGGTGTGTAACTGAAGGCTGTGTTGGTACCTTGGTACCTGTCCCCTCATGACCTCTGTTGACCTTCTGCAGGAGGTCGTGTGGCAGCAGCGCCCCCTCCATGTGCAAGCAGAGCCTGCAGGGTGAGTACCCCCACCCTCCCATGACCACGCCCTGCCCCCCGACCACGCCCTGCCCTGCCCACCCCACGACCACACTCTGCCCCCCCATGACCACGCCTCGTCCCACCCCCCCATGACAACACCCTGTTCTCCCCCATGACCCCACCCTGCCTCCCCCCCCACGACCATGCCTCCCCCCCCCACGACCACACTTTGCCCCCCCACAACCACACCCTGTCCCCCCCATGACCACTCCTCGTCCCATCCCC